>NC_045552.1:4875991-4932424 GCF_009769535.1 Thamnophis elegans
TATCCTAAATAATCTCAGATTATTATATCCTAAATAATCTCAGATTATTATATCCTAAGTAATCTCAGATTATTTATATCCTAAATAATTTCAGATTATTATATCCTAAATAATCTCAGATTATTATATCCTAAATAATCTCAGATTATTATATCCTAAATAATCTCAGATTATTTATATCCTAAATAATAACAGATTATTATATCCCAAATAATCTCAGATTATTTATATCCTAAATAATAACAGATTATTATATCCCAAATAATCTCAGATTATTTATATCCTAAATAATCTCAGATTTTTATATCCTAAATAATCTCAGATTATTTATATCCTAAATAATCTCAGATTATTATATCCTAAAAGGATATTGCCAGGGACATTATAGATGAATGAAGAAGCCCATATATTGCTATATTATATCATAATGGTAGCCCATATTTTCCCAGGAAGCTAGGCAGTTATGTGACCAAGGCTGACATCTCGCTTTTTTTTTTCTTGGCAGTTTTCCAGAGAATCTCCTGGGTGGAGCAGAAAATGGCAACCCCCTTAAAGAGGCCCTGCAATCCGAGGGTAAGGAGGAAGGTTGGAGGAGGGAAAAGGGAAGAGACTCTTGAGATTGCCATTTCAGAAAAGATTTACAACAGGGGTAGCCAATCTTGGCCACTTTTGGTGGACTTCAACTCCCAGAATTCCTCAGCCAGCTAACTGGGGAATTCTGGGAGCTGAAGTCCTCAAGTCTTAAAAGTAATCAAGTTTGGACATCCCCTGATTTACACTTTGAGATTTATATTCAGATCTGAGCTAGATTTCCGAATCGATTCCAGAAAAAGCTATTTTTGAGGTGGCCTCAGGGAGCGTCTTTGAAGTCGTCGGGACCTATTTTGTAAACACCCGGTTTAAGAATTCAGTTTCTCAGTTTGATCTGCAGCTTCTGCAACGTCCTCTTAGAACCAAACCTCTCAATATTTGACAGACAAGATTGTAGAGACGTTTATGCAGGTTTTACTGCCCTCTGGAGTTGTTTTTTTGGGTGGTGGGGGGGAGAGAAGAGAGGGGATCTGATTGTGTTTCGTTTTTTGCTACCCAACTCAGACCAAGAAAAAGATGGACTGCTGGAAGTTACAGAGTTTGAGGAACGGAACGCTGTTGGTGGAGCGAAGATGGACAAGGCGGTGGAGACCTTCATGGCTGACCTACAGGCCTTCTGCAGATCTCAACCTCCTGGCCAGGCCTCTATAGCCTCTGCTGCACAGGACCGAGGTACTTGATAAAACACCTTTCCCCTTCTTCTCTGTTGAGCAAGTCTGTTGCCCCGCAGAGGATGTGAAGGGGAACAACCTTGTCTCTTCCCAGTTTTGGCCCTGAAGAGGTTATTACAGATACCAGACGAAGGAGAGGCCCTCTTTCCTGCAGAACCTACGGATCTCTCTCCAGAGAATGGGGACCCCCAAGAGGGAGGAGAGGAATGGAATGGGACTTTTAGGATTGAAGGAGACAACAGCAGAAGGCTTCCAGGTGAGTCCTTGACTTCCAGGCCGTCCTTGACCTATCACCACAATGAAGCCCAATGTTTCCATTGCTAGTTAAGACAGTTGTTAAGTGAGTTTGGGCCTGTTTTGGGATTTTTCTTGCCACCGTTGTTAAGTGGCAAGAGGACTAGCTGTCAAGGCGATAATTTAAGAGCTGACCAGCTGATGCAATGAGGGGAATGAGTCAGCAGGGTCTTTGGCTGTTTATCCCTTTATAATAAGAGGAGGCCCTGCTGGCATGTTCGTTGGTTCGTCACGTTTCTTCCCTGCTGTAATTGCTGTTTGTTTAGATACTGCTTGTAGCATGTGTATGTATATAGCATTCCTATATTCCTCTTGTAGATAAAAACCACTATTTGATTACAAACCACTGTTGGCTGTACTTGCTCCTGGACTGATAAACGCGATAGACCTCTGACACTAGCTATATTTATACCTGAAGTTTTTTTGTAAAAAAAAGATATTAAGTAAACATCAATCATTATGCTATACAAGCATTTATTTCCACAGCAGGTTCTTTGAATGGCCCTCCAGATCCGGAGTGGACTTCTGAGCATCTGGATAAGGAGAGTCCCCGTTTCCCCATCATTCTGTCCCTCCAGCAATCTGATGGGGTGAAGCATCACTTAAAGCTTCTAGAAGATGCAATTCAGGGTCTGAAGGTGAGCATGGAATGTCCCCATATTCTGTCCAAGATGGATGGTGGAACATTTGTCTTTCAGGGATTTCCCAGACATTAAAAATATTTGGGACGTTCTTGGTAGAGAAATACTGTCTCCTCTCATTTTTTTCTTTAAAACTAGGATATGTTAAGTATATCGATATGGAAGCGGAAATACACCAAGGAGAGGAAGAGTGGGAAATAGAAGGGAGAAGAAAGATGGGAAGAGAGGGATAGGAGAGAGGGTAAGGGGGGAAGATGAGGAGGATAAGGAGGAGTGGAATGTAGAGAGAGGAGAAGGAGAAAGGAAGGGGAAGTAGAGTAGGAAAGGATGATGGAGGGAAGAAAGGAGGTAGGAGAGAGGTAGAAGAAAGAGGTGTATGGAGAGAAGAAGAGCTAATAATGGGTTTTTATATTTTTGGGCGTTGATGACAAGAGGAACTGTTGTAATTACTATTTAATACTATAGGATACTGGCTATGTATAGTATACATATGATTGTATGTTATGAAAACAGAAAATAAAATTTAAAAAAAAATATTTGGGACGTTCTTGGTAGAGACAGGAGAAGATGGAGGCAGGTGTGGGAATTTTACTTAAGGAAGGCCTAGAGGGGGAAGGAGTGACAGTTTTCTCCTTGCAGTCCCTCATCCATGGTTCTCTCTGAATTTTGAAGCTTTTCAATGAAAAGGAAAAGCAAGACAATACTTCCAAAGACTGAAACTTCCTACAGGCTGAGATGGATAATGTAGGACAGTGTTTCTCAACCTTGACAACTTAAAGATGTCTGGACTTCAACTCCCAGAATTCCCCAGCCAGCGAATGCTGGCTGGGGAATTCTGGGAGTTGAAGTCCGGACATCTTTATGTTGCCAAGGTTGAGAAACACTGATGTAGGAGAAGAGCAGGCAGGGCTGGGGGCAGAGTGAAGTGAGTCATCAGACTAGAATCAAGATCATGCGAAGTGTTGATACCACTTTATAATGCCACTTGGTAAGGCCACACTTGAAATCCTGCATTCTGTCTTGGTCACCACGATGTAGAAAAGATGTGGAGACTCTAGAAAGAGTGCAGAGAAGAGCAACAAAGAGGATTAGGGGACTGGAGACCAAAACATATGAAGAACGGTTGCAGGAACTGGGTATGTCTAGTTTAATAGAAAGAAGGACTAGGGAAGACATGATAGAAGCCTTCTAATATCTCAGGGGTTGCCACAAAGAAGAGGGAGTCAAACTATTTTCCAAGGCACCGGAGGGCAGGACAAGAATCAATGGGTGGAAACTAATCAAGGAGAGAAGCAACTTAGAACTGAGGAGAAATTTTCTGACAGTTAGAACAATTAATCAGTGGAACAGAAGTTGCCTCCAGAAGTTGTGAAGGCCCCAACACTGGAAGTCTTTAAGAAGATGTTGGATAGCCATTTGTCTGAAACGGTATAGGGTTTCCTGCCTAGGCAGGGGGTGGGACTAGAAGACCTCCAAGGCCCCTTCCAACTCTTCTATTGTATTGTATTGTATTGTATTGTATTGTATTGTATTTAGAATCCTTACATTGTCACAGATGGTCCCCGAGTCCCTCCCTTCTTGAATTCACTTGACTCTTATCTGGCCAATCAATTTATTTATCAACTTAATACTGAACTCCGGTTGATTCTTACGTATAGGTGTTAACGCTTTGAACCTATGATCCTAATTTTTTGCACCTGACTGATGAGAGGCCATATTCCTTGCAAATTTCCCTAAGTATGACTGTCTGTCTTACTAGGATATAGAAACAGAATACTGGAGGCTTCAGCAGCTGATGGGGAAGTTTACATCATCTCAACAAGCTGGTTCCACATGAGACTTGGCCACGCGAGGTAGGCAATGGGCAACAGCAGGCAAGGGTTGAGGTGCCAACTGTGGGTTCTAGGCCTTTGATCCCGCTTCCCTCCCATCCGATGGACCCACAACAATCAAGGATGATAGATGAGGCTGATTGGAGACGGCCGGCAGCTGTTCTTCTGTTTAGACATTTGAAATAAACGCTTTGGCAGGGGAAAAGTGAATCATGCCCCAATTTTAATCCAGGGGATCTTGGGCCTTCTCTGTAAAAAGTCTCAGGATCCCTGCTTTTTGTGTTCTTGAGTTATGACCACAATTGGGTCCGGATGTTCAGCCACTAAGCAAGGCATTCATTAAGCAAGGCATCTGTTGATCTGATTTTAACACCATTTTTTACTGCAGTCAGTTAGAGGATTCTTTCTGTGGTTAAGCGAAGCACATGGGCATAGAGTGAATTCGTTGTTAAGCAAATCCAGCTTCACACATCTCCCCCCCTCGTCAGAAGCCAGCTGGGAAGGCCCCAAATTGCAATCCCGTGACACCGCCCCCACCCCCACCCCCAGGAGCCATCGTAAAGGCTAGCCAATTGCCAAGCGCACCCAGTGACTCCCGGGGCTGGTTGCGTCTGTGCGACGGTCATAACTTGGGAGGATGGGTTTTTTAAAGAAATGCCCCTCCACCTTTCTCTTTCTCTATGCTAACAGCTGAGGTGGCGCAGTGGTTAAGGTGCAGTACTGCAGGCCACTTCAGCTAACTGTTATCTGCAGTTCAGCGGTTCTAATCTCACCGGCTCAAGGTTGACTCAGCCTTCCATCCTTCCGAGGTGGGTGAAATGAGGACCCAGACCGTGGGGGCGATATGCTGACTCTGTAAACCGTTTAGAGAGGGCTGAAAGCCCTATGAAGCGGTATATAAGTCTAACTGCTATTGCTATTGCTATTGATGGATCTAGGTGGTAATGTCTTTCCTACTTGAGTGGTGGTTCTTCTTTTTTTTTTCCAGGCCTGTCAGAAAAACGAAGGAAGAGACGGTGTGGGCTAACCCATTTATCCCGCCAGGCGGTTCTCTCTCCCCCAACTCGAGGCGACTCCACGGGAGATCTAAGCCTGCTGCTTGATTTGTATAGGGAGCGATGCTGTGGATTTTGTACATAAACTTTTCTGCCTAGATCACATTGTAAAGGGAAATATTCAGAGCAGGGATATCCAATTTTGACAACTTTTAAGACCCCGTGGACTTCAACTCCCAGAATTCCCCAGCCAGCATAGCTGGCTGGGGAATTCTGGGAGTTGAAATCCACACACCTTCGAGTTGCCAAGGTTGGACATCCCTGATTTAGAGGCCGAAGCATCTTATTTAGAAAAAAAAAATCCTGCAAACCTTTCGGGTGTGCAGAGAGGAAAGCGTAATAACATTAGGTCAGAAAGACAGATGCTTTGGGATGGCTCACTTTCCCTTTTAATCCAGGGGGATGAATAGTTTACAGTGCTGGTTCTCAGGGGTGACATGTTAGAAAACTGGGATCTGAAGATCTTCTCCGTCGGCCAAAATAGGTGGTGGGCTAACCAAGATCTCAGTTGCCTTGAGTCCAGAGCCCATAATCCGATGGCCTGTTTCCTAAGAGGCTCTCAAGATACCTCAAAGCGGGTGTGTTGTCAGTAGGTCTTGAACTAGTAGCTAATTGTGCCTTCCCTCAAAAGTTCATCCTCAGGGGTGTAACTCACCCATTAGTGCATTAAACTTCCATGCGCGCACATCACTGCTGTTAGAAAATGCAATTGTACCCGAGCTTCCATAGGAAGGAGAAACAAACTCACTTCTAAAAGTTCTCCTGTTTATCTTCTTGGGTTAATATTTTATCCTTGCATAGATACACATAGGTAAAGCCTGCAGACATTCCTGTTTTTCTACTGATCTCGGTCTTATAACTCATCTGAACTCATTTAATAACGTCCAAGTTTTCCGCCAGTTCTTCCTGCCCCGCCGGGCTTTTTCTTCAGCCTGCCACCCCAACCCAACTTCAACTCAACCATGGATGGCCACCAGAAGGGTGAAATTCATGCAAAAGTGAAATAAGATAGATTAAAAACCCAGGTTGGTCCTTCTTCCATAATGCATCTCCAAAAGTACAATCCTGACCTGCTAAACTCCAGCCTTCTGGGTCTTCCATACCTTGTGGAAATATTTGGTCTACATTGAATGACCAAGCCACAAGCCACGTTAGATGGGGACATCAGGAAATTGCCCTCTCCACTGATCACCAGGGCTTCCCAGGTTAGGGAAGGCAGATTGCCAATGATGGACCACAGTTCTAAAGAACATACAGTCCAAATATAAATGTTTTAAGATTGGGTGAAAAGTTTGCCATAGCTCTGGAGTTGAAAGCCTTCCTGAGTTGCTTAGAAGCGTCTGAAAGCTTCTCCAGTGGGAGGAAGATTTAACAACAAGCATGCTTCTTAAAAGCCTAATTTGGTTCATGTTGCTAGTCTTGGCTACAAATGGAGATAATTGAACCCCCGGATGCGATACCTCCTGAATCCTTGTCTCTATTCAAGGTTCTCCCTTTGAAAAGCCATTCAGCCATTCCTGAAGCTTCATTCCAATTAGACCTCCATCTTCCATCATCTTTTCACTAGGGGTAGAATCCCTTCTTCCCGGAATGAAGAGTCCAAACAGTGTACATTCTAAGGGCCTCCCGAATCACAGATCAAACCCTGAGCCCGTTTGAAGAAATCGGCACTTCCCGTGCGACCTTGGACCACGCGCCCCCTTGCCTGCCAATAGTGCCCCTCATTGTTATTGCCAGCTACACACAAGCAGAGCACATCTTTTGAACCCTCCCACAGTGCTATGCACGGGGTTACCTCACTTGGCTTTTGACCATCTGCTGTTCTGCCCTCTCTTCAGCAGGTGGCGCCATAGCTATGCGCATGCATAGGTATGCGTGCCCCCCAAGCACATGTATGTGCGCATAACAGGTGGTGCTACTCCTTTGGGTTTCCCGTGGGTTGAGACAACTCGTTACTCAAATCCTGGAGGGATTTTTCTCAACCTCTTTGCTCCATCCCTCTGCAATAGTTGCGTAAGGGGGTAAACTGTCATTGGATAAAGTAGGTCCCAGAGAACAGGAGAGTTTTTAAAAAGTTCTGGGAGGATTTGGCTGTTTGGGGATCTACGGCATCCAATCCTTCGTTTCACTTTTCCTACTTCCTCATTAGTTGGGCCTCTGGTTCAATCAGGGTTGGGGGATTAGTTGTTGCTGAGCAACTACAGTCTGCTTCCTTCCTTGTTTGGGGGAGGAGGGAAGTCTTACTGGTCACAGAATGGAAAATGATGGGTTAATTGGGGGATACTGGGAAAGACCGAGAGGAGAGGAGAGAAGTTTGGATATAGGAAGGAGAAAAGTGATGGTGTTTACCCCGGAGCAGTGTTTCTCAACCTTGGCAACTTGAAGATGTCTGGGCTTCAACTCCCAGAATTCCCCAGCCAGCATTCGCTGGCTGGGGAATTCTGGAAGTCCGGACATCTTCAAGTTGCCAAGGTTGAGAAACACTGTCCCAGAGGGAATATAGAGCAGGGAAGGAGGAAGAGATAAGGCCCCAATCCACCAGCATCTTCAGAGACAGGCCTTGATTCAAATGCTTCCAAGTGTCTTTATACTGTCTTGATAATGTGCTTGTATTTTAAGAAAAAAACATTTTTTTGCGGGAGGGACTGAGAAACGGTTCCAATGTTAAGGGAATGATGGGGGGGAAATCCAGGGCTGTTTTACGTAGAACAAAATCATGTTTAGTTGTGTCTATTTTTTTTAAAAAATCCATTGCTGTACAAAGCGTGTAAACCAATATATATTCCACGATATTTTTTTTCCTTTGACCTCCCAGTATTATGAAGTATAAGATTTTAAAAGGGTTGGAGAAGCGGATGTTGGTCTGAAGATCTGTTGTTTTCACAGCTGATGTCTTTTGCAGTGTTAAGAAATATTCTCAAGATCGTCCCTAGAACTTCCCTACAGATACGTCATTGCCAGCGAAGATTCTGGCTTCCCTCTCTCTGTTTTTTTTAGGGCAGAAATTAAAGGAGAATACATTTCTCTTTTTCATTTCTATAATCAGGTGGTGCCCTGCTCTGTGTTTCTCCCCTAGTTGTACCATAGAAGGAAATGTAATGTGATCAGAACATCCTTCTATATTTTATGCCTAAAAAAAAAAAAACAGACATGAAAAGCCATTTCCCGGTTTTGATCAAAGTGTTGAAAAACATTGGCACACCTTCAGGACTGCCAGAGCATTTTTGGTACCTAATTTATTTATTTGTTAATCTGCTCGCTTGGTGGCTGGGTCATAGCCCCCAATTCCAAATTCTTGGGAATTGTGAAGCTTAACCGGTGATGCGAAATCCTCCATTTGCCAAATTCAATATTCTTAAACCAAAGTGCATAATTCAGTGGTTTGGGGATAAATATACATTATATTAATGAAGATCCTTATAATACGGGATGGGCTATTTTTTAGTCGTATCTGTAGAGATTTTACTTGCTAGACCAGTGTTTCTCAACCTTGGCAACTTGAAGATGTCTGGACTTCAACTCCCAGAATTCCCCAGTCAGCATTCGCTGGCTGGGGAATTCTGGGAGTTGAAATCCAGACATCTTCAAGTTGCCAAGGTTGACAAACACTGTGCTAGACCATACATGAGCTCAATTTCCTGATTGCTGGGATATTTGAACCGGCTTCGACAATTTGCTCTGGATTTATTTTGCTCTACCACATGTCCAATCCCAAAATATCAGGAATTTTACAATTGTAAATACCATAAATACCATTTGAGACCAAAATATTTAAGACGACTACTTTTTGTCCAAGCTGAACCAGGCGGCTTAAAGATTCTTAAAATATTTGTTTGTACCCAATTCTACACCCGTCTCTTGTCGATTTGTGCTTGAGATTTTCTGACCTGGGAAACGCGTCTCTAAAGGGATGGGCAGTTTTGTGTCCTTCAAACGCACCCTGGACCGAATGGCGCAAAGTTCACTTTATTTCCTTCCTTTTCCTGGAGTTTTATGGCAAAATGATGGTCTTGAGAATGTTTTCATAACGGTGCCATGGTTATGCTCAATGGAATGGTTCATTGTGGATTTCAGTTCACACGTAAAGCAGAAAGGCCAATGTTATAGTGCAGGCTTTTTTATAAGAAAGCATCGTGGGAATGGTAGAAAGGGGGAAGGCCTCTTAAGAGCCAAGTCCAACTATTTTGTCATCTGTTCAATGACGGGATGAAAAGGAAGGGTAGGTATTATGGGATATTGCAATGTTTTCTGCCCTCCCTTAGGAGCATACGGGTTGAGACTCCTGCATCCCATCCTTTTCACCGGCTTCCTTGGTCTGATCCTCTCTAGATCTGTTGGACTACAACTCCCAGAATTCCTCCTAGCAAAATGTATAAGGAATTCTGGAGGGCTCTTAAGGTAGAAAAGATTTGATTTGTAGATTTGTTTATTATTTATAGGCCGCCCTTTTCCCTGAGGGGACTCAGGGCGGCTTACAATCCATAGGGAGGGGGAAAGCTACATAGGTTGCAAAAGGGGTGAAGGCAGAAAGTGAGCAGAATAAACCAAAGACAAACTTGTAAAAAGATATATGAATAATATTCATTCATATTCATTCATATATATATATATATATATATATATATATATATATATATATATATATATATGAATTATATTCATATATATATATATATGAATATAATAAGAAATAAATCTTATCTTTCCATTTCCTTTGTCCTTCTCATGTATTTGGTTTTTTTTTTTTCTTGGATTTTGGTTCCTTGGAGCTGGTAAAGTTGCCATGAATTTTCACCCTTTGTGTTCCCCAGCATGAAAACATCACAACTTTCCCTGAGACCCTTGTAGGGTCTTCTGCCTCTTTAATAGGTTGGGTGGGAGAGTCCATGGACAAGGTTCTCTATTAATATATGGATTTCAAACCAATATCTCGCCTTGCCCTAATGGCTCTTCAGAAAGATAAGAGGGAGAGAGGTCCTTTCTGGGCATTTAAGCCTTGTCTAATCTTTCTGGGAACTGAATGTCTAGTACAGTGTTTCTCAACCTTGGCTACTTGAAGATGTCTGGACTTCAACTCCCAGAATTCCCCAGCCAGCGAATGCTGGCTGGGAAATTCTGGGAGTTGAAGTCCAGACATCTTCAAGTGGCCAAGGTTGAGAAACACTGGTCTAGTAGCATCAGTGGTGGGATTCAATTTTTTTTTTACTACCGGTTCTGTGGGTGTGGCTTGGTGGGCGTGGCAGGGGAAGGATACTGCAAAATTCCAATTCCCTCCCTGATCGGGAGGCAGAGAACAGATGGGGGCAGAGCCAGTCGGAGGTGGTATTGGCCGGTTCTCCGAACTACTCAAAATTTCCGCTACCGGTTCTCCAGAACTGGTCAGAACCTCCTGAATCCCACCTTTAGTAGCATAGTGGAGGAGGAAGGAAGTGAAGGCAAAGAAGAGGGAGGAGGAGGAAACAGCAGCAGCAGCAGAAAGAGATGAGAAGGAGAGGAAGAAAATCAGGAGCAGGAGGAAAAAGGAGACCGAGAAGAGAGAGGAGAGGGAGGAAGAGGAGAAAGCAGAAAGAAGGAAAAAGCAGGAGGAGGAGGAGGAAGAAGAGAAAAGCAACCTCGGCTTCTGGTCCTTAATATTGACTTTTCAGCAACTCCCGTAATTACATTTCCCAGGATTCTTTGGGTAAAATGAAACAAAACTGTCCAAGCAGCTTGGAGTTCTATTCCAAAAGAAGGAGATGCAGCTCGAATCGCTCCATCCTTTGGTAAAATTAAGATTCCTCCCATTAACTCTCAAAAGGTTAAATTTTAAATTATTATTCTGCTAATGAGCTCAACCCAAGACCAGTTGCAATGCTAAAATTCTGGCTGTGTGTGCGTTGAGGCCCAGGTGTCTTAAAATAGTACCTTTTGGAAAATCGGTGCCATTGAATTGAATGGGACTTCTCTTCTGATGGTGTGTTGTTGATTTCTTCATTTGCTCTTTAGAGAAAGAAATATACTCCTTTGAGACATTCTCTCTCTCTCTCCCTCTCTCTTTCCCTCCCTCCCTCCCTCCCTCCCTCCCTCTCTCTCTCTCTCTCACACACACACACCTATCCTGCCTTTCACCTGTGAGTAGAGATGCAGCGAATAGATATTTTATTGCTTTTGAGGCCAGCGGGAGCAGCTGGTGTAAAATTTTCCATCTCTTTTTTTTCTTTTTCCTTTTTTTTTACACTCCATAAATTAATGCGATATTTACAAGAAAGGGAGGGAGGGGAAAAAAAAGAGAGGAACGGGACTTTTGAACAACTTCTTCATATCCACCACACAAGTACAGTTTCGTTTCTCTTGTTTAAAACACGGAGTCACACAAAAGCACAGCGATGGGGGCGGGGGGGGGCTGAAAATTGTGTTGGCTCACTTTGGAGAAAGCGGGGAGATGGGTTGGGGGTGAGCATGTTTTTACAGAAAGGTCACACCAGAGTAGACAAGACGATATTGCACTTCAAAAAGTTCAGGATGGGGTTGTGAAATAAAGCCAATCCACCGTCCCTCTCTTCCGCAAATTCCAGCATCTCCTAATTTTGAAGCGCAGCTGGATTAGCCAGCTGTTCCTAGCCATTAACCAAGCTGGGGGGGAGGGCTCATTCCGTATCATCTCCAGATGTTACCCAAAGAGGTATGTTTCCTATTTAGTTGCGCTCCGAAAAATGTTAAAATGTAAAGAACAATGATACCCAGCAGAGATAATCTGGGTGCCCACGGAGATAATCCTCGATTTACAACAACCATTCCTTTCGTTCAGGGGTTGAAATGCTACAGGTTCGGGTGAATCGGTATTTCCAACGATCAGCTGTGACGCACGATTTAAATTAGCTGCAATTGTTGGGTTTCCTGCTTATACATTTCCGTACAAATTTTCAAAACGGGGCAGCCTTTAAGCTTCTGCTGGGTCACCAAGGGAACAGCTGCCTTTCTTAAATGACTGTTAAAGCTACCTGCGAGGGAGGAGAAGGGAGTTGAGCCACCCCAAGATTGTACTTTGGCCAGAAAATTCTCCTGCGCTTCCCGTTTGTCCAAGAAGCCTAGGAGAAATTTCAGTGAATTCAAGAGGAGAGACAGGTTAAAGTCTATGGCAGCTAAAAGGCATTGCCTTTTAAATAAAGGAGGTTGGTTGGAAAAAGGTCCTGGAAGGACCCTGGATTCATCTCTGGTGGATGCCTGAAATTGGGGATGAAGCCAGATGAAGGTAGAGAAACTTTGGGGGTGTTTCTCTCGGCCACCAGCACCAAGTGAACGGATTCTCGCTACAAGTCTCCATGGCCTTCTTTTTTTAAGAACGGAAAAGAAGAAGCTATTGCACATTTTTACCTTTGAGATAGGGATTTTTTCCCCCCTTGAATTGGGATCTTCTTCTTTTTGACTGTTGTGGAACTAGCCAATCCATGAACAGGGAGTTCAGTTGTGGACAAGATCTGGGAACGGATGGACGGACAGTGGTGGCAACAGGGCTTTTGAACTCAGAGCAGCCTCTCGGAGGAAATAAATTTGGGGAGGGGGAGCAGGAAAAGTGTGACCAGGAAACTCTCGATCGGTCCACCAGCCAGGTGGGATCTGGGGATCTCTCTTCAACCACCACCATCCTCCAGCCCCAGTCTGGAGCATCGTGGGTCATTTTGAGCAGGGAGAGAATTCCAGTCCCCTCTGAAGGCCTGGAGAAGGGGTGTTTGTATGGGTTGGGGGGTGGGGGGTTTAGACGCAGTATATTCCTTGAATAGAACTTTCCTATAAAAATAGACATCGAGTGGACACAGAGGGGTGGGCTTTAACCTTGTTTCCTTTAACCTTGGTTTCGAATTTGGGGTAAGGGGGACACACACCAGAGACCTCGGGGCTCGCTTTCAACTGCTTGCAAGAGCCTTCCCTTGCTTGATAAGACCCAGGCTGACTCCCACCTCCCCATCTAGCTGACCGGGCCTTCCCCTGGCTGCCCGCTTGCTCTCCAGCCGTTTGAAATTTGGCACCTGGCTCTCTAACGTCTCCAAACTGTCGGGGCTAAAATCGCAGCCTTCGTTTTCCGAACTGCATTCACTCAAATCTGTGATTTCCAACTCGGAATCGGACGCCGGGTCCTCCTTAGCCCCCCGGCCTCCGGAAGGACTGGGTGGCCTGGTGCCTAGCAATTCCTTAGCGCGAGTGCTGGGTCCGTGGGCATCCCCGCGGAGGGGCAGAGTGGTGCTGTGGGTCGGGAGGCAGAGCCTGGGCACTGAGCTACCCGCCAGGGCTGTTGTTCTCTCGGGGTTTTCGTTGGTCAGGAGGGAGATGGGTGTGGGAAGCTGGGCCAGCGAGCCAGACAAAGGGTTGGGGTAGAAATGAGGGGAATAGAGAGAGGTGGGCAGCTTGGAGCTGTTCAGGGGGAAAGTGCTGGACAGGTAAGGGTTAAAATTCCAAGGGTATTCGGGAAAGGAGGCATTCCGGCCATAGGGGGTCAGCAAACTGGGAGGTTTCGTGTAGCCAGCCATACCTGTGGAGAGAAGGAAAGAGAGGTGAGTGGATACGGAGACCAAGAATTGGATAAACGTGTTTGAGATAGAGTAATCTCCCTATATAATATTAATATCCTTTGAAATCTATCATTGAAACAGTTTGGACTAGTGATCAAGACCCCAGGCTAAAAAAATAGAGACTCTGAGTTCTACTCCCACCTTAGCTATGAAAGCCGGATGGGTGACTTTGGGCCAATCTCCAGGCGACTGGGAGTTCTAGCCTGTCTTAGGCATGAAAGACAGGAGGGTGGTTTTGGCCCAATGAACAGGAATATGGGAGTTCTAGTCTTGCGTTAGGCATGAACACCAGCTAGGTGACTTTGGGCCAGTCTTTCTCTCTCAGCCCAACCTCCCTCCCTCCCTCATAGGGTTATGAAAACAGGAGGAGGAAGTTGTGTTGGATATGTTGGTCATCTTGAGTTATTTGTAAAAATAATGAAAAAACAGGATATAAAAGGGAGGGAAGGAGTGAGGGAGGGAGGAAGGAAAAGAATAAGAGATGGAAGGAAAATGTAAGATGGAAGGAAGGAAGGAAGGAAGGAATGTAAGAAGGAAGGAAGGAAAGACAGAAGGAGGGAAGGAAGGAAAATGTAGGATGGAAGGAAGGAAGGAAAAAAATGTAAGAGACGGAAGGAAGGAAGGAAGGAAGGAAGGAAAAGAATGTAAGAGACAAGGAAGGAAGGAAGGAAGGAAGGAAAAGAATGTAAGAGACAAGGAAGGAAGGAAAAGAATGTAAGAGACGGAAGGAAGGAAGAAAGGAAGGAAGGAAGGAAAATGTAGGATGGAGGGAAGGAAAGGAAGGAAAAGAATGTAAGAGACAGAAGGAAGGAAGGAAAGAAAATGTAGGATGGAGGGAAGGAAAGGAAGGAAGGAAAAGAATGTAAGAGATAGAAGGAAGGAAGGAAGGAAAATGTAGGATGGAGGGAAGGAAAGGAAGGAAGGAAAAGAATGTAAGAGAAGGAAAGAAGGAAGGATAAATGGAAGGAAAAGAATGTAAGACGGAAGGAAGGAAGGAAAAGAATGTAAGAGAAGGAAGGAAGGAAGGATAAATGGAAGGAAAAGAATGTAAGACGGAAGGAAGGAAGGAAGGAAGGAAGGAAGGAAGGAAGGAAAAGAATGTAAGAGAAGGAAGGAAGGAAGGATAAATGGAAGGAAAAGAATGTAAGGGACCAAAGGAAGGAAGAAGGGTAGGAAAATGCCTTTTCTAGAAGCCTTTAGCCCCTTGGTCCCCAGCCTAAACCCACCCAGACCCACCCACTCACCTGATCCCAAGAACGGGAAGGCTGCATCCAGCCTGAGTTTCTCTGGTTCTGGCTGACGTTCAAAGAGTGGGGTGCGGCTGGCGGGATCCCCCAAGCGAGGGCTGGAGAAGAGGCTTTGCAAGGCCTGCAGAGAACGAAGCCAGCCGATGAGAGATTGCAGCAAAGCAGGGAGGGAAGGATGGGAGACTCTGAGAAAACCTTGAACACCCGTTGCTCACCTCTCTAGCACCACCGCCTCCCCATCTCCCAAGGTCTCCCAAGGTCTTCTGCAGAGACCCTTACAGTCTAACTCTGTTCTCTCTCTTGCTTGTCCTACAACCTCCTATCTGACAAGGACTCCTTCAGCTTCAACCGCAATAATACACGGGCAAACAATAGATTCAAACTCAAGCTCCAAGCTCGATTGCAGAAAATACACTTCAGCAACAGAGGGATCAACGCCTGGACTCGGTTGTTACATCCTCAAACCCCCCACAGCTTCAACCTCAAACTGTCTCCCGTGGACCTCGCCCCATTCCTAAGAGGTTCGTAAAGGGGGCATGCACCAGTGTGCCGAATGCCCCTCTCCAACTGTCCCCCTTTATTTGCACCCATTTCATGTGCTCGCTTCCATGCCTCTACCTGTCATCTCGTACACGTTTGACAAACTAAAGAAACCAAAATAAATCAATACCTCGGTGGTCAGGGGGGTGCAGTCAGCTCCATGGTTGGTCCCATTGAAAGGATTCTGAGCGAGAAGAAACGGGGAGTTGGCAGCCATGTCCAGGAGGGGATAATTGACCAACACCACTTTGCTGAAGTTGAACTTGTAAGTGAAGCGTTTGCCTTTGGTCTTGTGCAGGATCCTCTTGTTGTAGTAATACCTGCAGAAAGTAACGGAGAAGCTGAGTTAGCGGCTGGTGGGCGGGGATATGTAAATTCCCCGTTCCAAAAGTAATCGCAGAATATGCTGTATGTCAAGGAGGCATGGGATGGAAATGGCAGGTCCATTCTTGGTTAAAAGAACATGCCGGAATAAGTCAGTGGGCTCCCACTTATTTGGCATCATCCATCCTGTGTTTAATTATTAGTTTTAAAAAAAAGGAAAACAGAAGTCCTCAAATTACAGCCACACCCAAGGAGGAGGAGGAGGAGGAGAATTCTTAGTCATCATCAGGAAAGAGAAAAGGAGAAAGGAGGAGGAGGAGGAGGAGGAGGAGAAGAAGAAGAATTCTTAGTCATCATCAGGAAAGAGAAAAGGAGGAGGAGGAGGAGGAGAAGAAGAAGAAAAAGAAGAAGAAGAATTCTTAGTCATCATCAGGAAAGAGAAAAGGAGGAGGAGGAGGAGGAGGAGGAGAAGAAGAAGAAGAAGAAGGAGAAGAAGAATTCTTAGTCATCCTCAGGAAAGAGAAAAGGAGGAGGAGGAGGAGGAGAAGAAGAAGAAGAAAGGAGAAGACAGAAAGAAAGAAAGAAGAAAGAAAGAAAGAAAGAAGAAAGAGGTAAAAAGGAAAGAAAGAAAGGAAGAAAGAAAGAAAGAAAAGAAAGAAGAAGAAAAGAAAGAAAGAAAGAAAAGAAAGAAAGAAAGAAAGAAAAGAAAGAAAAAGAAAGAAAGAAAGAAAGAAAGAAAGAAAGAAAAACTAAACTTAAGACTTGGGAAACTTCATTCTACATTGTCCAACAGCATATTTCAAAATATGTGAGAAATTCATCTGGGGTCTTGAAACTCACTTCTAAAGCTAGTTCGGCATCCCATCTTCCCTCTCCCTCCTCTTCTAATCCAAACCATTCAACCCTGATTCAAGCTAAGAGTTTGGGGCAGGATAAGGCAAAACCCAAAAGATAAAAATATTTTCTAATATCAATTACCAAAGCACCTCATTTATTGATTTAAAACGATTTGATCCATATTTGCAGCGGTAGACGAGCTGCCTTTTAAAAACTCACACCCAAAAGCTAAATTCTATAGAGACGATAGCTAAAATAAACCGTAGAATCTTAAATCCTTTTTTCCCCCCTTTCAGCAACCATTTAGACACCTGGGGGGGAAATACCAACAAAAATAGAACTCGTTGGCATTCTTTTGGAAAGGCAATTAAATCGCTTTTTCTTTCTTGCAGTGCAGTGCCCCCTACTGGTATATTTGGAGAAATCAGCACGCTTTCAAATAAAGCGCCCCCTAGCAGGGCATGGTTTATTGACACCAAGTTCCCCTTTGGTTTAGTCTGTGCTCGAAACGCATCTCTTTTGAGTTCCTCCTGTGGGGTTGGCGAGGGCGTCTTTAGAATTTATTTACTGGGGAAAAGCAGTGCTGAATTCCCAGGCTGAGTTAATAGGAAGTGTCAATAGCGCTTAGCTCCTCATAAATATTAATTAGGGAAGAGGATTCTCAAGCGGCCAGGGAGATGCAGTTAATTAATAAGCGATAACAAATATTGCTGTCGATCAATTACGGGGAAGGTATAACCGCGGAGATCGTGCGGGTTTTATCATGCCCTTTGAAGAGGTAGAAGAAAGCTGAGGGGTTTGGTTTTTTTTTTTTGACACCTGAGAAGGAATACACTCCTCGTGACATGACAGGATGATAAACTGATATTACAGATAACAGTAATATTTGTCAAGGCTGCTGCAGCATCACGGAAGTTTTATTAATTAATCGTAAGAGTTTTGGTAGGCCGCTTAATTAATCAAAAGTGCTTATAAATACGACAACCGTTCTCTGAAGCTCCCCCCCTCCCAAAAAATAATAATTCTGTGGCTTCTTTGGAGTTAGATGATGGACGAGCCTTATGCAAAGTCCTTTAAAAATGCCACAGATCATCCTTCATAGGGAGAGAATTCCTCTTTTGAAGATGGCAGTCACCAGCTAAACTTTTTTTTTTGAGTCCTTATGCTGGAAAATGAATTATTCTCCACTTGTTAAAGCACTTTTCAAAGACTATTTTTTTTTAAATATTCAGGCACTGGAAGTTGGCATTAGGCAAAGATAAAGGTTCCCCTCGCACATATGTGCTAGTTGTTCCCGACTCTAGGGGGCGGTGCTCATCTCCGTTTCAAAGCCGAAGAGCCAGCACTGTCTGAAGACGTCTCCGTGGTCATGTGGCCGGCATGACTCAATGCCGAAGGCGTACGGAACGCTGTTCCCTTCCCACCAAAGGTGGTTCCTCTTTTTCTACTTGCATTTTTTACGTGCTTTTGAACTGCTAGGTGGGCAGAAGCTGGGACAAGTAACAGGAGCTCACTCCGTTATGTGGTGCTAGGGATTAGCACCCAAATTTTCACCCTCTTTTAGGGGGGGGGGTCTTATACTCCACAAAATACAGTATATTGCAGGCTACATGGGGCCTCTGAATAGCAATAGCAATAGCAGTTAGACTTATATACCGTTTCATAGGGCTTTCAGCCCTCTCTAAGCGGTTTACAGAGTCAGCATATCGCCACCCACAGTTTGGGTCCTCATTTCACCCACCTCGGAAGGATGGAAGGCTGAGTCAAACTTGAGCCGGTGAGATTAGAACCGCTGAACTGCAGATAACAGTCAGCTGAAGTGGCCTGCAGTACTGCACCCTAACCACTGCGCCACCTCGGCTCTGAAGACTAATCTCAAGCATTACTAGTACCCTTCCTCACCTGAGAATGGTATTTCCCAACTGTAGCAACTTGAAGGTCTGTGGACTTCAACTCCCAGAATTCTATGCTGCCTGGGGAATTCTGGGAATTGAAGTCCACAGATCTTCAAAGTTGCCAGGACTGAGACACATTGCAGTAGACCCACTTCCCCTCATCCCCAGATGCTAACAGGAGCCAAAATCTCTACCTCCTCCATGTCTCACCTCAGAGCGCGGCTCAGCTTGTCGTAGTTCATATGGGGTTTGCACTTACGAATACCCCACAGCCGGGCCACTTCGTCGGGGTCCTTGATGACAAACTCCCCGTAATCCCCTTGCCAAGCGATGACATTCTGGTATTCTTCCTTCTGCAGCAGCTCCAGGATGAAATGCCAGAGTTGGATCTGACGGGAGCCGGGACTCGACTCGGGTTTATAGGCCCAGTCAGGGAAAGCGAAACCTGACGGTGAAAAAATAATAATAATTGACTGTGCCCCCAGAGAAACACGCTGTTCAGATAGATATGGAACTTTTTATGTTTATTTTTTAAAAAATGTATCAATAAAAACATATATTCAAATAATAATTAACTGATTGTAGGTCACAAGTCTTAACTAGTTCATCTTACTTCATTTATCTTTTTTTAAAATCCTATTATTCCATATAGAAAGACTTTTTTTTTACATTTGTAGGTTCAGAGGCTAGCTTTCATCTGGACAATACTTCTCTCTCTCTCTCTCTCCCTCCCTCCCTCCCTCCCTCCCTCCCTCCCTCTCCCCCAATTTATCGCCCTATCTATCTATCTATCTATCTATCTATCTATCTATCTATCTATCTATCATCTATCGATCGATCGATCGATCTTATCTATCTATCATCTATCTATCTATCTATCTTATCTATCTATCATCTATCTATCTATCTATCTATCTATCTATCTATCTATCTATCTATCTATCATCTATCTATCTATCTATCTTATCTATCTTATCTATCTATCTATCTATCTATCTATCTTATCTATCTATCATCTATCTATCTATCTATCTATCTATCTATCTATCTATCTTATCTATCTATCATCTATCTATCTAGCCTATCTATCTATCTATCTATCTATCTATCTATCTATCTATCTATCTATCTATCTCTTATCTATCTATCATCTATCTATCTATCTATCTATCTATCTATCTATCTATCTTATCTATCTATCATCTATCTATCTATCTATCTATCATCTATCTATCTTATCTATCTTATCTATCTATCATCTATCTATCTATCTATCTATCTATCTATCTATCTTATCTATCTTATCTATCTATCTATCTATCTATCTATCTATCTATCTATCTATCTTATCTATCTTATCTATCTATCATCTATCTATCTATCTTATCTATCTATCATCTATCTATCTATCTATCTATCTATCTATCTATCTATCTATCTATCTATCTATCTATCTATCTTATCTATCTATCATCTATCTATCTATCTATCTATCTATCTATCTATCTATCTATCTATCTATCATCTACCTACCTACCTACCTATCTATCTATCGCTCTGTGTGTGTGTGTGTGTGTGTGTGTGTGTGTGTGTGTGTGTGTGTGTGTGTGTGTTCCAGCATAACTCTGGAACGCCTTGAGCAATTTCAGCCAAACTTGGTAACACAGGTGACTTACTCTCTGGAAAAAAAATACTGTGGGAGTAAGATACCCCTAACACCCCTTGGAGGGTGGTGGTGTTCTCTTAAGATACAGCCTGTTGTGCCTTAAAATGTCTTCTACTGTACTGTTGTAAATGTCATCTACTGTACTGCCGTAAAATGTCTTCTACTGTACAGCGCACCAGAGTTGCCATGATAGCAGCTTCACAATAGTCCCACAGGTAAGTGGGGAAATCCAACATTAGGAATTACATTTGGTCTGGACATTTTCCCTGTACAAATAAATACCTGGGCAACGCCGGGTTATCGACTAGCAGAATATAAATTTCAGTAGGAGATAATATTTGTAGCTCAGGTTGAACTGTGGGGTCTTTTGTGTTCTCTGAGCTTCGTTGTTCTCTTGCAGACTTTTCATTGCCCAACTAGGGAACATCATCAGTGCTAGAATAGAGTGGGGTTTGCTTCCCCTCTTTTTTTACATGGGGGACAGCGTAGGAGAAGAGCAGGCAGAGCTGGTGGTGGAGTTAAGTAAGTAATAAGCCTAGAACCCTTCTGCTGCCACACAGAAGTCCAACCTTTCTGGAACAAGAAGAAGGGGAGGAGAAGAAGAGGAGAACTGTGGGGTCCTTGGTGCTGTCTGTGCTTGTTTTTGACCCAGACATCTCATTACCCAACTAGATAACATCATCAGTGCTAGAAGGGAGTGGGCGTTGCTTTCTGTGTTTGTCTCTGTTTGTTCAGAGAGCAAATCCAGCTCCTTTCTAGCAGTGATGATGTTACCTAGTTAGGTAATGAAAACGTCTGGAAGGAAACGACCAAGCTCAGAGAGCACCAAGGACCCCACAATTCTCCCCCTCTCCTCCTCCCTTTCTCCTTGTTCCAGAAACGTTGGGCTCCTTTCTGGCAAAAAATAAGGATTGTAGGCTTATGACTTATATAACTCCACAGAATGCGCACACACGTTTTATTTAAAATGTCGACAAAAAACTGGCGTTGTGAGAACATTTCACGTGTAAGAAGCATATTTAAAAAATGGAAATAATTTGGGAAGGAAGACAAAGCCGTGAATTAAGACCGAGGCAGAGTTAGCCCCCGGATTTCCTCCACTCACTTTTGCCCTCTTCAATTTTGCAGCTACTTGGAACTTAAATCTCACGGAACTCTGCAGGAATTATTTCGGGGGGGTGGGGGGACCTGGATAGGATCAGACAGCCGCTTCGGGCAAAGCAATCTGAACTGAGACATGCTGAGTGAACTAGGCATATTGTATGCTCTCCAAGTCACAATTGTGTGTTTGTGTGAGTGTGTGTGTATGTAAAAGAGAAAGAGAATACGTGATTCTTTGTGTACAAGAGAAAGAGAATACGTCCAATCCTAAATTGCATTAACAGAGGGATATAATCAAGATCAAGTGAGATACTAATACCACACTATAAAGCCTTAGTAAGGCCACACCTAGAGTACTGCATCCAGTTTTGGTCACCACACTATAAAAAAGATGTTGAGACTCTAGAAAAAGGGCAGAGAAGAGCAACCAGGATGTTTAGGGGACTGGAGGCTAAAACATGAAGGACAGTTACAGGAACTGGACATGGCTAGTCTAGTGAAGAGAAGGACCAGGTGAGATGTGATAGCAGGGTTCCAATATTTTGAGGAGCAACCACAGAGAGGAGGGGGTCAAGCTATTTTCCAAGGCACCTGAAGGCCAGACAAGGAATAATGGATGGATCAAGGAGGAATTCAATCTAGAAATAAGGAGAAATTTTTGACCGTAGAGCTATCAACCCATGGAACAGAAATTGCCTTCAGAAGTTGTGGGAGCTTCATCACTGGTGGCTTTCAAGAAGAGACTGGACTGCCATCTGTCAGAAATGATGCAGAGTCTCCTGCTTGATGGGAGGGGGGGTTGGGCTAGATGACCTACAAGGTCCCTTCCAACACTGTTAACCTGTTGGGTTTTCACAGGAGAGTTAATTGTTCCACATAGTTCTGAGGTTTGGTTTTAAAGGTTCACAAAATAAAACAAGAGCCCTCTTTTAAAGTTGTTGTGAATTGTCTATTTCCCTCGTTTCCTTCTATGCTCTGCTGGTAGAACCTAATTTCCGGGTCTATTATACAATGTTCCTCAACCTTGGAAGAGGTTTAAGAAGTGTGGACTTCAACATTTTGCTCCTAATTCTTCCCTGGGCTTTTAATAACCACCTGGCCAAGTGTTTAAACAAAGGCCTCTCTAGGGCGCTGGGATAGGCGATTCGGTCACCTCTGCTTCCACCCTCCATCCGCATTAATCACAGCTAAAAAGCTGGCTCCAGGCACAGGAGGGGACAACCTTTCAAGGCAGAAGGTACCGGATCCCTCCGGTGCAGGCGAGGTCAAGCTGGCCTCCTCCGATCTGTGCCTCTATCTAGGAATCTGTCATTAACAGGCCTAATGAACTGCTGATCGATGCCTTGATTTTTCAGTTACGCGAAGCACCTTGGGCCCCCCTGCAGTAAATTGCATTCACCTTCCCCAAGGCCCTTCTATATATCAGGTGAAATGCCATGGCTCACCAAGTGTGAGATGGGCCTTTCTCCAGAGAGGTACCTTGCTAGTTGGGGGGGGGGGAAATATCAGAGCCCCCCTGCCACCACCACCCCCCCGCTTAGTATTTTTATGCCTAGCTCAGGCATCGGAGCAGTGGTGAAATTCAAAAAAAATTTGCTACCGGTTCTGTGAGCACGGCTTGGTGAGCATGGCAGGGGAAGGATACTGCAAAATCCCCATTCCCTCCCCACTCCTGGGGAAAAAATACTGCAAAATCTCCATTCCCACCACACTCCAGGGGAAGGATACTGCAAAATCCCCATTTCCTCCCCACTCCAGGGGAAGGATACTGCAAAATCTCCATTCCCTTCCCACTCCAGGGGAAGGATACTGCAAAATCTCCATTCCCTCCCCACTCCTGGGGAAAAAATACTGCAAAATCTCCATTCCCTTCCCATTCCAGGGGAAGGATACTGCAAAATCTCCATGCCCACTGCACTCCAGGAGAAGGATACTGCAAAATCTCCATTACCTCCCCACTCCAGGGGAAGGATACTGCAAAATCTCCATTACCTCCCCACTCCAGGGGAAGGATACTGCAAAATCTCCATTACCTCCCCACTCCAGGGGAAGGATATTGCAAAATCTCCATTCCCACCTCACTCCAGAAGAAGATACTGCAAAATCTCCATTCCCTCCCCACTCCAGGGGAAGAATACTGCAAAATCTCCATTCCCTCCCCACTCCAGGGGAAGGATATTGCAAAATCTCCATTCCCTCCCGACTCCAGGGGAAGGATACTGCAAAATCTCCATTCCGACGATTATGCGGATGCTGCAAAGGTCGTAACGGTAAAAAAAACCAGCCACGTCGCTTTTGGGGTGCTGTTGTAACCTTGAACCGTCACTAAAGGAACTGTTATAAGTTAGAGGACTACCTATGAGGAAGGATGACACGTGGAAAGGATGGAAGGCAGAGCCTCACATACACATAACAGGAGGGTCCAGAAATGTTGAAATGTTGAAAAAGTCTTGATGGGTCTAAGCCCTTTGAAGTATTCCGACAACCATCAACCCGTCTATTGGCCTCAGTTCAGTGCTGAGAGCCACGTCAATGCTTCCCTTCCTCCTTGGTCTCTAAAAGCAAGGATTCCCAACCTTGGCAATAGAATTTTCAGAATTTCAGATTCACAGAGTTGGAAGGGACCTTGTAGGTCATCCAGTCCAACCCCCCACCCAAGCAGGGACCCTACACCATTTCTGACAGATGGCAATTGAGTCTCTTCTTGAAAGCCTCCACCGATGAAGTTCCCACAACTTCCAAAGGCAACTTCTGTTCCATGGGTGGATTGTTTCACTGTCAGAAAATTTCTCTTTTTTTTCTGTTGAATCCCTCCTGGATCATTTTCCATCCATCATTCCTCGACTGGCCTTCAGGTGCTTTGGAATACAGGTTGACCCCCTCCTCTCTATGTCAGCAATTCACTTTTCTGCTCAACATGCCAAAAAGGCGAATGCAAGCACTATCTATCCATCCATCCATCCATCCATCCATCCATCCATCCATCTATCCATCCATCCATCCATCCATCCATCCATCCATCCACCCACCCACCCACCCACCCACCCACCCACCTTTCTACCATTCTACCTATCTATCTACCTATCTACCTACCTACCTACCTACCTACCTACCTATCTATCTAGCCTCTATCTATCTATCTATCTATCTATCTATCTATCTTTCTTTCTTTCTTTCTATCTTTCTATCTATCTTTCTATCTTTCTATCTTTCTATCTTTCTATCTTTCTATCTTTCTATCTTTCTATCTTTCTTTCTATCTTTCTTTCTTTCTATCTATATCTATATCTGTCTTTCTATCTTTCTATCTATCTCTATCTATCATCTATCTATCTATATCTATCTATCTATCTATCTATCTATCTATCTATCTATCTATCTAACTATCTATCTATCTTTCTATCTTTCTTTCTTTCTATCTATCTATCTATCTATCTATCTATCTATCTATCTATCTATCTATCTATCTATCTATCTATCTATCTATCTAGTTATTCCTTGTCTGGCCTTCAGGTGCCTTGGAAAATAACTTGACACCTCCCCCCTCCTTCTGTGTGGCAGCCTGTCAAATATTGGAACGCCTCTATCATGTCTCCTCTGGTCCTTCTTTTCACTAGATTAGCCAGGCCCAGTTCCTGCAACCGTTCTTCATATGTTTTATTCTCCAGTCCCCTAATCATCCTGGTTGCTCTTCTCTCCCAGAATTTCCCAGCCGGCCATGTTCCGCTGTCAGCCTTTTCAGTGCTCAGCACAAGGTCAATCCTTCCCTTTTTGTTTCCTCTCCAAAAACAAGGTTTCCTAACGCTGGCAACTTTTAAGACGCCTGGACTACAACTCCCAGAATTCCCCAGCTGGCAGAGCACCAACCCATTTTAATCAGCCCAATTACTGAACATGAGAAACAGCTGTAACAATCCTGCAGCCATTGTTACCTCATGTCTCCATTTTTAAAAAAAAAGGCCCCAGCCCACTTTTATTTTTAAACCAAAGCTGGCATTTCATGGAAAGGCCAGGAAACAAATATTCAATAAAGAGCAAGGCATAAGGTTTCACCTTAACACAACTTTGTATACCACCACCACCCCCAAAAAAACCACTACACTTAGTCCTTGACTTATGACCACAACTCTGAGCCAATCATAAGGAGGTGGTAATCATGAATGCTGGTTGGGTGTCTTTGGGCCAATCACCAGGAGACAGTGAGTTCTAGACCCACCTTAGGCCTGAAAGCTGGTTGGGTGTCTTTGGGCCAATCACCAGGAGACAATGAGTTCTAGTCCCACCTTAAGCATGAAAGCTGCTTGGATGTCTTTGGGCCAATCACCAGGACACAGTGAGTTCTAATCCCACCTTAAGCATGAATGCTGGTTGGGTGGCTTTGGGCCAATCACCAGGACACAGTGAGTTCTAGTCCCACCTTAAGCATGGATGCTGGTTGGGTGGCTTTGGATCAATCACCAGGAGACAGTGAGTTCTAATCCCACCTTAAGCATGAATGCTGGTTGGATGTTTTTGGGCCAATCACCAGGAAACTGAGTTCTAGTCCCACCTTAAGCATAAATGCTGGTTGGGTGTCTTTGGGCCAATCACCAGGAGACAGTGAGTTCTAGTCCCACCTTAGGCCTGAAAGCCATATGAGTGACTTTGAGCCAGTCCCTCCCTTTTAGACTAACCCACCTCACAAGGTTGTTGTGGGGAAAATAGGAGGAGGTGTTGAATACATTCCCTGCCTTGAGTTATTTGTAAAAACAACAAAGGCGAGATATAAGCAAACAAAAAAATAATATAAATTCCCGGAAGCTTCTTCAAGAATGAAGGTCTCGTGTGACCTGGAGCCACCTCAGAGAGGCTGCAAGGCCTGCCATCCGAAAGACAACCCCGCTTGAAGGTAAGGTTTTGGGGAGCGCTGGGCTGTGGGTACAATGGCGCCTTGAGAAATCCTGCATGGTGGCCTTTTTGAATGAGTGTTGTGGCCCGCCAGCGGCCAATAGAGCTGGCAGCAGAGTCGGACAGTGGGGAGGATGGGGAGGAACATGGGCCAGTCCTGGGGGCTGAGGAAAGCTCAGACGAGGGCTCTGCGTCGGAGGCAGAGAGCGAGGCAGACTGCAGTGAGGCAGAAGAACAGCTGGAGCCTGTTCCCAGTATCCGCCTGCGCAGAGCTGCCAGAAGACCAACTAAGAAAACAGGGTTGACTTGGGAGTGAAGCCACACCTTGGAGGTGATTGGCCCCTCCCATAGGACACAAAAGAGGGGTGAATGGGGAGGGGGCTTTTGCAGGAAACCATTCATTCAGTCGTTGGAATGTTTGTGGCTATAAGAGACTCTGTGCCAAGTTTTGCCTTGCCCTGTGTTTGGAAACTAGTTATTTGGCAGCTCGCCAAGCGAGATAAGGTTCGTGTCGATACATATTCCTCTGAAAGACTGTTTGCCAAGTCTTGCTGACTGTGAATGAAAGGAATGCACAGTCGTTTAAATAAAAGGGGTTTTGCCGGGACCAAAACAACCCTTCTTGCTTGTTAAGGACACCAGGATCGGAACAATGACAGTGCTGATGCCAGGGCTGAAGTCTTCTGTTTCCTAGGTCAGCCTCTTAACCACTATGCCAAATATAACTTTTCATTGTGCCGCTGATCTAACACTGGAAGTTTAAAAAAGAGATTGGAAAGACATTTGGCTGAAATGGTAGAGGGTTTCTGTTGTGGTCCGGCAGGAGCCGTTGGAGCTGCCACCAGACTCCGACAGCGAGGGACCCCATGAGTCAGCCCTGGAGGATGTGGAGGACCCTGGACAGGGTTCCGACTCCGAGCAGGGCGCAGAGAGACTGGTTGGCCACCAGGTGGCGCCTGAGCCTTGGATCAGTGGGGAGGAGACAAGAGAGAGTGAGCCAGAAACCACCTGTGAGTTGTTCCAGGATGCACGCCATCGAAGGGCTACTCGGCGTCAAGAACAACTACGTAATTACAGGAGGTAATTACGCTCAGCTAATGGTCATTAAGCTCCTCTCCCAGACTATAAAAGAGACTGCTTGTGCCACGCCCTTCTTGCAGAAGTCAACGCTTGGACTAAAGAGAAACAAACTTGGCAGGCTGGATTGCTGCCAGAGTTTGTTTGCATTGCTGCCAAAGTCCTTATCTGTTTGTTTATTTGGCTTTCAGCCACCAAGAGTCTGGTCTTGTTATTAAAGGGCATTCCATTTTATGATTGTCTCAGCTTTCGTTACTGGACGGAGGAGGGGGTCAGAACAAGTTTCCTACTTGAGCAGGGGGTTGGACTAGAAGACCTCGAAGCCCCCTTCCAATTCTGTGATTCTGTTTTTCTAACCTTTAAACCAGCCTTCTTGAAGTCCAGTGAATAGATCTGTACCGACATTTCAAATCTAGCCACAGTGTTGCATAAAAATGTGGTGATATCAGCTGTTTTATTTCGGGCTTCTTCCCTAATGATCCCTGAGGGGGGAAATCCACTTTTTCTACAGCTGCTGCAGGATGTGTAAAAATGGTTTAATGAAGCTCTGAGATGTCCTGCCTTCCATTTTCCATAAACCCATTCCTGAAATTTGGATTTTTACCTCTACACACAAATCAAGTCTACAATAATATGGCACAGCTCCGGAATCTTTATCAATATGTCCATTCATTTTCTTAGCAGGTAATCTTTGACACACACCTGTCCCTCTGGCCTCCAAGATCAAAATTTGGATGCTAACCTAAACAGACTGTGCATTTAAAAAAAATATATTTAAATTGGAATTCTGGGAGTTGACTTTCCCACATCCATGCTAAGGCTGAGAACCCCTGCTCTACTCTATTAATCACACTGGATTTTATTTAGTAAGTTTTGTCCTAATTAACCGTAAATATCTAGATCCATTGGGTGTAACAAGAACTAATTTGTTCTGTGCCTTTTTTTAAAAAAATGCACAAATTGTTTGAGTTAGCTAAACCCAAAGCGGCCTCGATTTAAATTTTATGTCAAGTAATCCACTTTTCCAAATTGAGCAGCAAGTGAAACCAATAGTGGTAGACCTCAATGTACGGCCATGGAGCCCCAAATATCTGTTGCTAAGCAAGACAGTTGTTAAGTGAGTTTGGCCCCGTTTTACAAACTTCCTTCTTAAGTGAATCACTGCCGTTAAGTGAGTAACATGGTTATGAACTGAGTCTGGCTTCCCCATTGATTTTGCTTGTCAGAAGGTCGCAAAAAGGGCTCACGTGACCCCGGGACACAGCGACCGTCATAAATATGAATCGGTTGCCAAGCAGCTGAATTTTGATCACCTGATCATGGGGATCCTGCAATAGTGATGTGGAAAACGGTCATAATTCGCTTTTTTCAATGCCCTTATAACTTTGAACAGTCACTAAAAGAACAGATGTTGTAAATTGAGGACTAACTGTATATGCCCCATGGAACAACAGAACAGGTGCTTCAGGGAAACACAGCGAGTCGGTGCAAGCACTTACGCCCA
Source organism: Thamnophis elegans (assembly GCF_009769535.1). Taxonomy (NCBI): domain Eukaryota; kingdom Metazoa; phylum Chordata; class Lepidosauria; order Squamata; family Natricidae; genus Thamnophis; species Thamnophis elegans. The sequence continues at coordinate 4,904,700 of NC_045552.1, forward strand.
GAGGTGGGTTCCTACCAGTTTGCACCTATTCGGTAGAACCGGTTCGTCAAATCTACGGAACCGGTTAGAAGAGGTTCCACCAGTGGACCCGGAAAGCAGGCCACACCTACAGAAGAGCTTCCAAACATTTTTTGAAACCCACCACTGGTCCTTGGATATGATTATTCTAGACTATCATGCTCCTATTTATAAAACTCAGTGCCTCTGTGAAAGGTAAGGATGACTACTGCGTTTGTGGTGCAATCAGAACATTGCGTGTGTTGAAGTTGTTTTAACGCAAACCAAAGATGCCTTTTAAAACACAAGTTGACATCCTATTCTTATGCATGCCAGGGCTGTGCGTGAGGTAATTTAAGGTGGTTCTGACAAGTGTCGTCGGCATCTTCATATCCGGTCACATGGGCGGCAAGCCACTCCCATCCGGTCACATGGGCGGCAAGCCACTCCCACAAAGGAGGCCACACCCACAGAGTAGGTTCAAACATTTTTTGAAACCCACCACTGCTTACGCCCCTACATAACTGGGACTTCCCGCTTGCAAAGGGGAACCAGTAATATCCAGATAGTCCTCAACTTACAACCACAATTGGAATGAGAGTTTCTGTCGCTAAGCCAGGTGGTGATTAAGCGACTGATTTTAAGATTTTTTTCTGTCCCAGTTCTGAAGTGTATCACGGCAGTGGTTAAGGGAATCACGCGGTCGTTAAATGAATCCACCATTGACTTTGCTTGTTGGAAGACAATTGAGAATGTCACAAATGGCTATCACAGAATCCTGGCATGCTGCAACCATCATAAAAACATGCTGATTGTCAGGCAGACAAATCTTAAATCGTGCAATTGTGGAATGGTGATACAGTTCCAAGTGGAAGGATTGGTCTTAAGTCACATTTTCAGGGCTGTTATAACTTTTACAGTAGTGTCATAAATTACCCAGAATTACTAGGAAGTGGGTGAACAGCCCGGAAATACATAAACAAGAGAAGAAGGTTTTTTCCCCCCTTCTAATTCTAGAATACTACGGTAAATATCGTGCCAAGCAGAATCCGTAGGGGAGGGGTTGAGGTTTGAGGTTTATTCGATTTATATGCCGCCCTTCTCCCAAGGACTCAGGGCGGCGTACAACATTAAAAGAAACACATACTACAAAAGTTAAAAAAGAAATTAAATAGGATATCCCCAAACCCAATTAAAATTAACAATGACACATTTTTTTAAAAGAATTCAAATTAAAATTAACAATAATCAATACTTTGATTTGTTTTGTTCAGGCCAGGCTGGCTTGCTGGGAAAGCCAACTTTTTAGGGCGCGTCGGAAGGACCGGAGGTCGGGGATTATAGGAAGCTCCGGGGGCAGCTCATTCCAGAGGGAAGGTGCTCCCACAGGGAAGGCTCTCCCCCTGGGGGTCACCAGTCGACACTGTCTGGCCGACGGCACCCTGAGGATTGATAAGAGTCAAGATGGCAGCCAAACGTATGTGATCCGTGACCCGTCAAAACCGCGGTAGACAAAAGCGCGCTCGACGAAAGCGCGTACCTGACGTCATCAGCAGCGCGACGAAAAAAATTAAAAATAAATTAAATTGAAATTAAAATTAAATTAAAGCAAGCCGATTCACATAAAGGTAAGGGTTAGGTTTAGGGTTAGGGTTAGGGTTAGGTTAAGGGTTAGGGTTAGGTTTAGGGTTACATTAAGTGTTAGGGTTAGGTTTAGGGCTAGGTTAAGGGTTAGGGTTAGGTTTAGGGTTACATTAAGCGTTAGGGTTAGGTTTAGCGTTAGGTTAAGGGTTAGCGTTAGGTTTAGCGTTAGGTTAAGGGTTAGGTTTAGGGTTAGGCTTAGGGTTAGGTTTAGGGTTAGGTTTAGGGTTAGGTTAAGGGTTAGGTTTAGGGTTAGGTTTAGGGTTAGGTTTGGGGGGGTTAGGGTAAGGTTTTCGCTTTAATTTTAAATTTACCGTTCACAGTGCGATGTTTTCGTCGCGCTGTGATGACGTCACGTACGTGCTTTCGTCGAGCGCACTTTTGTCTACCATGGTTTTGTGGTGGAACCATGTGATCAATGCCTGCCCCGCCCTTTTTGCATGGGGAACAATGCAGGAGAAGAGCAGGTAGAACTGATGGCGGAGTTAAATAAGTCATTAGTCTAGAATCCTCACGTTGCCACAAACAACTCCAAAACTCTCCTGAATTCCGCAGACCCTTTTCTGGCGCCAATTTAGTACTGAACCTTAGTGGACTAGATCCTGTGGTAAAGGCGTGAGCAATAAATCTTCTGAACTGCAACTTAACACATCTTTTTATGCCCAACAGGCAGGGCTTCCATGGCATAGTTGCGGCTGCCATTTTGACTCTCCTTTTAGCAGACATCCTGGGCCGAAAGGAAAGGCATGTCAACCCTGTTCTCCCTTCCTATTTCAACGCAGGCTGCCAAGAGTCTGCTTTTGACTCATCTTGCTATTATTTCAGTCTTGGCGAGGGGGGGGGGGAACCAAGATTGAAGCAGCTGGCTAATGAAACATACAGCATTCGCTCCTCAGAGGCCAAGCGAAAGAAAGGAAGCCCCAGGTTAAAAACAGCTCCCTTTGATTGTCGCAATTGCCCCCAGCTTTCAGCTTGGAGCTATCAACTTCACAGCTTTCTAGATTCCTGGGGGAGCCACCGCTTGGAGGGAAAGGGTGCAATTAATAGCTGTTTGAAACGAGGGGGTGGGAAATGTTTGTCTATTGCTAACTGGCAGAAGGCAAGAGCACAATCAACAAGGGCACTGTGAAAATTTCTCAGCAACTCACTCGGTTGTGATCAGCGTTTCCTTCTCTTGTTTCCGCACCAGGACGGACCCAGCCAATTTTAATTTCATTATTTATTTAGATTTATTTATTGGCGATGGAGCTGGGATTCTTCCCCAATTTTTTCTTATTTGCTAAAATGTTCCCAGACGGTTGAAATATTTTGTTAAATAGAGACACCGGATACGTGATCCGTGCCTTTGACATCAAGTCTGAGAAGCAAAGTGGGGCAGAGAAATATTTTCAAGAAATAATTCTCGGCAGCCGGCATCTATTCAACAGCCAGCTGGGCACCCAATTTAGATTCCTTTTTCTTCTTCTTCACCCCAATCAACTTTTTAAAATGTCACCATGGCTGGGTTTTCTCCAGTGTGGGAGAAATTATGTTCCCAATACGATTCAAGGTTTCCCCCCCACCCTTTGAAAACTTATTTTTGTTTTATGCTTACTAAAATCATAACATTTTAGATGATTTGGGGCAAGAGGTGGCTTCATTTTACTGCGTTAGAAAACAAAGTAATGCTTTTTCTGAGTGTGTCTGCTGACTTTTCCTTGTGAATTACATTGGTGTAATTCCTACCTCTGCCTGGAAATATTTTCATTTTGGTGTAGAAAAGTGAGGCCTATCTTTTAAATCAATAAATAGTAAATAAGAAGTGAAGGATGGGATTTAGGTTGAGTTATACACTTAGGTGTACAAGTTGGTCCTTGAAAACAACACGACTGAATGCACCAGTATTTTATATTTGATGTTTTAAAATACTGAATAGGCAAAAAGAGTGGCATTCGAAGAGTTGGCATGCAGGTTTGGGTGTTATGGAGAAAACTTGATAACTGGCCTAGTTTCATAGTTCCTGAAAATATTAAGAAATGCCAAGGGTTTCAAAGTGTGCGTGTTCGCATGTATGAATATATAATAAAATATATTTGATATTTATTTAATAATTCTTTTTAATATTCAAAGCTGAAATCCCAAAACACAATTTTGCATTCTCAATTTCATGGTGACAATTTAAAAAAAACAACAGGGCAGGTATCCTCCGAGGGTACATTTTTGATTGCATTATTATTATTAATAGCAGTATTTCATCTATTTTAATACTATGCTAGATAGACGGTGTATCAATGCACCAGATTTGGTAAGTTTTCTGTGTCAGTGGGAGGTTCAGGCAACAAGGATAACCAGATCAGTTAAAAGTCCTGCTGTTACATTCTTACCACATGTTAGATTTGGTTAGGTTGAAACCAGTAGTTTTCATTTCTTTGGGGGACGTCAATGATTTAGCATGTGGTGTGACTTCAGACAGTGTTACCATATTTCCCCAAAAATAAGACCGGGTCTTATGTTAATTTTTGCTCCAAAAGGGCTTGTTTTCTGGTTTGGTGTTATTTTCAGGGAAATACGGTACTAAATGCATCCATCTGGGTGACAATCTTAACTGGGGTTTATATTACGAGCATCCTGAAAAATCATGCTAGGGATTATTTTCCAGCTGGGTCTTATTTTTGAGAAAACAGGGTATTAATATATGATCCAGGGTATTGTGGAAACCAAAAGGGAGTCCATTCAGTAGCCAAGTTGAATGTGTTGTCCAAATCAATGCCACACAGACTCAGAAAAGAGGGTTAATTAAGTACAGTAAACCACGATTAAATTAACCATGGGTTAATTGAGCGAACCCAGGCAGAGAGAGAAGTCTTAAGATGTGCACATCAGAAAAACCTTCAATTTTCTGCCTAGGAGATGTTCTCCCTTTGCTAGGGCTGACTGTGAGGAAAGCATCTTATCACTTGCTAAGAAATGCTTGCAAGTTTGGCTTTCAGGATCCAAAAATCCTGCAATCTAAAGTAACAAAAAATAAAAAAATAAGTTCTGCTTCTCTACTCTAGGTTTGTACATACAACACACATGAACAGCATATATTGCAATTTACGGATTAGGATGTAGCATATTGGGGAAATCAAGCCAAGCCAAATTTCACAGCCAAGCAAGCCAACACTTAATGGCATAAACCCAAGTGCAGAATCCTTACAGGTGAGATATATGAAGGGGACAATCATGGTCAAACCAACCCCACCAGTTTTTAATCCAGTACAGGAAGTTCTCGAGTTACGACCGCAATAAAGCCCAAAATTTCTGTTGCTAAGTGAAACGTTTGTTCAGTGAGTTTAGTCCCACTTGACAACCCTTCTTGCCAAGTTGTTTGAGTGAATCACTGCAATTGTTAAGTGAGCAATATGGTTGTTAAGTGAAGCAGGCTCCCCCATTGACTTTGCTTGTCAGAAGGTCGCAAAAGGGGATCACTGGGACACTGTCGTAAGTGTGAACCAGTGGCCAAGCATCTGAATTTTGATCATGTGACCACGGGGACGCTGCAATGGTCGTAACTGTGAAAAGTCACTTTTTTCAGTGGCGTAACATTGAATAGTCACTAAATGAACTGTTGTAAGTGGAGATCTACCTGTATCTCACCAGAACAATTGATCTCATCTCTTGTTTTAATTACAGACACGCCTTCCCTTAAACTAACACCATCATCATCCTCTTTTAACAACCCCTTAATCCCTTGTGGGGTGGAGTCTGGGCAACTGAATGGAGCCGAGTGTTTACTGGCCGGATGCCCTACCCTGTCGCCAGTGCGGAGTTTTTATTCGGCAGATATATTCTCAGCGTGCCGAGGGAGAGAAATATCTGCCTCTGCCTAGGCTCGAAGTCACAACTCCTGATTGTGAGGCGACCCTAAACCAACACCATGATTGTGTTTCTAAGTAACAGTCCCTAAACATTGTAAATTGAGAACTACTTGTATCTTGGTGGTCTCCCTGGGTTCAGGCCGCATACTTAGCCAAATGGTGTTGCCCTTTCCAAACGTTCTAACTAGGGTTGCTTTGAACCATGTTGGCTTTTAAGAGCCATGGGTTAGCAATTTGTGAAGCCAAGCCTTTTGGTTACAGGTTGAAGGTCTTACGCTGGCCCAGTTTAGGAGTTCACTCAGTAAACAGGTTAAGCAGGCTGTGTGAAGATAGCCAGGGTGTGTTGGAAGGCTAGCCTTCGCGAGGAAAGGCAGTTTTCTAACCCGCGGGTAAGCCAGGCGCAGGTTGATAAAAATAGGATGGCCAACATCTGATGATGCACGTGGCGCATGAAGAAAATAATCCAGGCACAGGTAGATGGAGGCCAAGGGCTTCAGCACCCAGGTGATTCCAGGGCCCAAGCGCCCACTGCCCACTGCCCACCGCTGAGACCTTGGCTCCCGGATTAACCCCCAGCACGCAGGGCCATGGGAGGTGGGGGAGGAAGGGCAGGCTTCGGTCGTATCTCCTGCCCGAGGATTGCGATTACCTGGTGTCCAGAGAGCCGGCACAGGCGAGGTGAGGAGCAGATCGGAGACGCAGTTACAGTCCATAGCGAGGGAGGCTTCTATCTGCAGGAAGGGGAGGGCGGGTGGGGGGGACGGGACAGGAGAGAGAGAGGGAGGGAGGGAGGGAGAGAGAAAGCGCAATGAGGAAGGGTCTCCTGCGGCGCGATTTTGCACGAGAAGAAGGAAAAAAGGAGAGGGAAAAGCGCCGTGAATCTCCCCCACCCGACCTGCTTGGGATGGAGGCGAAAGAGAGAAAGCGCTGCGGATTTCTCTCTCGCGCGCGGGGTGGGTGGGTGGGTGTCCCGTGGCTCTTTCCACACTGGCAGGAAAGGAAGTTTTTTTTTCGGGGAGACGGCTGAGTTGAGGGAGGAGAGCACCCCCCCCCCCAAGTGAAGCTTTAATCCTGGCCCTGCGGAGTTGGACCCGACGCTTCCGCGCAATCTGGTGGGGCTGGAAAAAGGGCCACGCGGGACCTCCATGCACAAAAGTCTTAAGGCGGAACCCGACGAGCGCAGCTCATTTTGGAAGTGACTCTCTCCCTTACGTGGTTGCCCCAAAGGTGCTTTTTTCCAGGAGGCAACTGGACTTTCTTGTGAATTTTTTTTTTTAAGACGTTTCGCTTCTCCTCCAAGAAGCTTCTTCTGCTCTGACTTAATAGTGGGGAACGGAAGGATTTATCTACCCTGCAGACAGCTGGCCGTTTGCAACCTTTTTACGGGGTCTTTGAAGCACTTGGAAGTTTACCTGTGTCCTCGGGGTCACCTGAGTGGAGCTCCTGGTTCCTGTCGTCTGCCATTTTTTCCCCTCTGGAAATCCATTCCTGCTCCCACACCATTCCAAGGCGGTGCGCCCCAAATTGTCTAGCTCAAAGTCTGTAGAGATTCTCAGCCGTACAGGCACGACTGAGAATCTGTACAATCTCTCCCGTACAGTTAACCTTCGCCAGCCTCCACCCTGCTTAAGAACGTGAGAAATGCGGCGCTTTCAACCCGCGTTTGCGCCTGTCAGGACGGAGGAGCCCGCGCAAAACTCAAGCCTGCGCGCTCGAAGGCGCCTATCGACTCTCGGAGCGGCTCCTAAATTAATCCAGTCGTGTTTCCCCCCCCCACCCCCCAAGTGCTTCCAGGTTAGCTCCGTCTATAATTCAAACTCGTATCTGCCGCGTGTCTGCATTGGAGAACTCCGTGTGGGGTATGGATGGACGAAAGCGTTGTCAGGAAATCTAATTTTTTTTTTAAAAAAAGAAAACCGTGGGACGCCCCCCCCCCCCCCGCAAGTTGCCTCTTGGACTTTTCTAGTTTTTCTTTGAAGACATTTCACTTGTCATCCAAGAAGCTTCTTCAGCTCTGGCTGAACGGTGGGGAATGGAATTCTTCAATCAGAGCTGAGGAATCTTCTTGGCTGAGAAGCGACACCTCTTCAAAGAAAAACCAGAAAGTCCAGTTTTGCCTCTTGGGGTGGGGGGGAAGGCACCCCCGGGACCACCATGAACCTGGATGACTGAGAATCTCCACAGACAGAACGCCAGAATAGTTCCCAATACGTGTATTTTAGGGTAGGCCCCCTTTCCCCCCAGCTGTTTCTACACCAACATTTCCCAGCGTCATCCAATCACCGCTATGTCGAGGGAAAACAGCAATCACAACCCGCGTTCAAGGAAGACTTTGTTGCGCCAAAAAACGTGGCTGAGTGGTTAGCAAGAGGCCCTCTAAATCACGGGTGAAAAATTGATCTCGAGCCCTTTAAAATATTCAGGCCATAAATGTTTCCCACCAACACCCGGCCATCCGTTATCCCGACAATCTAAAGCTGCCTTCATTACTGATGTATCGGGCCGGCGATGGTTAGAATGGCGCTATAATTCACAGGGGTGGAAATCGCCGGATTAGAACCGGCCTCCGCAAAGCCCACGGCGGAGAAGGTGGTTTTGATTTTGCCTCTTTTGAAACGGGGGGGGGGTGTTTTATAAACAGCCAGCTCCCCTTTTGCTCACCTTTCCCGGGAGTGGGGGAGGACATACCGGAAGAGTATATATCCCAGGATCGGGGTCCCAATCAGGGGTAAAATCCAGCAGGTTCTGACAGGTTCTGGAGAACCGGTAGCGGAAAGTTTGAGTAGTTCAGAAAACCGGCAAATACCACCTCTGGCTGGCTCCAGAGTGGGGAGGGAATGGAGATTTTGCAATATCCTTCCCCTGCCACGCCCACCAAGCCACGCCCATAGAACCGGTAGTAAAAAATTGAATTTCACCACTGGTCCCAATCTCTTAGGATACAGAGTTGGAAGGTGGTGGGGGTATACTCTGGGGAGGTGTGTGTGTGCGTGAGAGAGAGAGGGAGAGGTGGGAGAGAGAGAGAGGGAGGGAAGGAAGGAGGGAGGGAGGGGGGAGGGAGGGAGGGAGAGCGAGCTGCAATCCTTTATGGAGAATGGACCTTTATTGCAAGATAAGTCCCAACCAATGGGCAAAAATGAGGTTGATGTGACTTATGGGTGGCACAGAGATGCAGTGGAACCCTGTAACCCTTCTCCTCCTTTACCCCCAGATTTCCAGTGCTCTCTGGTCTGAAATACCTTTCCCCCCCTCCCCTTTCATGCAAACTAGAGCCATTTATCCAGAATGGTATATAGGTTCTCCTGCTTGAACAGAGGGTGTTAGATTACTAGAAGACCTCTAAGGCAGGGGTCTCCAACCTTAGCAACTTTATGCCTGGGGGACTTCAACTCCCAGAATTCCCAGCCAGCAAGCAAGGCTAGAAGGAGGAAGGGAAAGAGAAAAGGGAAAGATGGGAAGGGCAGGGAAAGAGAGAGAGAGAAAGAGAAGGAAAGGAAAGGAAAGGAAAGGAAGGAAGGAAGGAAGGAAGGAAGGAAGGAAGGAAGGGAAGGGAAGGGAAGGGAAGGGAAGGGAAGGGAAGGGAAGAGATGGATGGTTGGATGGATGGATGGATGGATGGATGGATGGATGGACGGACGGACGTTTGGTCTGAAGTAAGCAGTTTGGATGATATGTGATGCGGTTAATATTAAAAGTACAAAAAGAGCAGATGATGGACTATGGTGTACTGGAAAATAACATGACACTGGTCCATATTTATAGCTTAGGAAGGCAAGAGACATGGACGTGATGGGGTTAGACACTTTCTGATGGCAACTTGGGATGGATAGAAGGATGGCACCTCCTGTAGAAAATAGCAAAGTAGAGGTGTAGAAAGAGAAGTAAGGAAAAATGAAGGTGCTTTAGAGCAGGGAGTCTCCAACCTTGGCAACTTTAAGCCTGGCGGATTTCAACTCCCAGAATTCTCCAGCCAGCAAAGCTGGGAGCTGAAGTCCTCCAGGCTTAAAGCTGCCAAGGTTGGAGACCCCTGTTCTAGATTCACCTTCCGGATGAGGCCCTGGAATGCCTCCTTCTCATCTCTCTCTCCTCCAACCGAATCACTGCAGCCCGCTTTTTCCTTCTCCCTCTGGGTCCCTCTTTCCTCTCCTCCTTTGCCTCTTTCGCCTCTGGTCTTCCATCTTTTTCTGACTTCTTCCACGCCTGTCTGAAGAATTTGTCTTCCTTCTACCAATTTACATGCATACTCTCCGCCCACCACCCCCTCGTCCCCGCTTTCTTCTCCTCTGCCCTTCGCTCTAGGCGCCAGCTTCCCCAGGTGTTCTAGAAACTATGGGAGAAGGGCTGAGTGGATGAGGATGAAGTGGTCTCGAAGCTGACCAGTAGCATCCCGCAGAGATATTCCTGGGGACAGGGTAGAGGCGGTAAATTAGAAAGTTGGTTCCCCCCTCTTGGTTTTCATTAAGGAAACTATGTTCCCGCCAGCTGTGGATTTGGAAGAGCGAAGTTTCGCTCCCGGCAATGCGAATCAAGAATGCACCCAAAACCGGGGCGGAAGGAGAGCTACCCCTGAATCCGGCCTTAATCAGAGAAGCTTGCCACCCAATTCCGGATGGGGCTGGCAGGTTTCCTCCCCCTACCCCGCCACCTGCTACCAAGTCAGAAGATTAGCATTACAGGTGGGGTTGTGGGGTCACAAAGCCGCCCTCCGCAGATTTTTTTTCAGGAAGGCAAGTTAAGTCTTCTTAGCTCCTCCATTCTCTTAAAACTGTGGAGAGAGGAGGAGGAGGAGGAGGAGGAGGAGGAGGAGGAGGAGGTGGCTGGAGGTGGCAAAGAGGCGCGCGCGCGCACACACACACACACACACCGGTGAAAACTTCAGAGTTGGATGAAAGAGAAGGAAAGAAAATAACTGGGGTGTTGCAAATGCCCCCCAACCCTTGATCTACAAACTGTCAAAGAACTGGGCACCAAATGGTTACTCATCCTTGGAAACCCCTTGAGCTAAAAGAGGAGAATTTAGACTGGACGGGGGGGGGGGACGGGACACACAAGGAGAGCCCTTATTTTTCCATCACTAAAATAGCCATTAGCATAGTCTTCAACCCCACCCACGCTTGTCCCCCTTATAAAGGTGATTCCCTGAATGGGTTCGCACAACGCGTTACCCCAGTCCAAGCAAAGACCGCTAGATTAGTATTCAGCTCGAATAACTCCACCTAGTTATTGCGTTGTGCGAACGCGGGCCAGGTAGCATAAACAAACGCCTCAACCTTCAGTCCCAAGGGAGCGGAATGGATCAAAGACATCAGAACAGCAGAAACCGAACAAGGATTTAAAAAAAAAGAAAGCTGGGTCTTGTGTCTGTAGAGGTGATACTTGGAGGCCAGGTAATTTATTAGAAAGCCACACTAGGAGGCCCTTGGTTTAACTAACCAGATTAGTTATTGGAAACGCGTAGTAGTAGATCGCCAAATACAAGACCAGGTCAGTCCCCCACTGCCTGTGGCGGATTTCAGCACCAGGGACAGTTCCAGGCGCGCCCCAACTCCGCGCTTCACGCAGTTTCCCATTCGCCCCCCTTTCCCTTCCCCGCAAAATCTCCTATTCTGATCTCCCCCCTCCCCTCCCGCCGCCGCCAGCCCGGTGCGTGCTCTTGGGATGTCCCCAAAGACCCTCTCTCCCCCCTTCCCCCCTTTCTCAGCCTCCCGTCCTTGGTTGCAGTAATTTTCCGTTTGATTTGGGAGGTAATGCATTTTTTACAAATCAAAGAGGAAGCGGGCAGATTCCCCCTCTAGGCCCCCAGGAGCTGGGGCCCAGATGAGAGGCGCAGATCATTTCCTTGTTAGTTTTGATTTCGGTTACCAGACTTTCAACTTCCCTCCAACCTCCTGGAGAAATGTTATAACAAGTAGCCGAGGGAATTTTCTTTCTTTGCTTTCCTCCCCCCCGCCACACCGCCCGCCTTCCTTCTCCCGCTTCTCCCCCCTCCTCTCTTTTCGCCTTCTCGCCTCCCTCTCATCTCTGCATATTCCTCAAGCCGAGAGGAGAGCCCCCAGAACCTCATTCTGGAAAGAGAGAGAGGGAGAGAGAAAGGTCGAGAAAAGGGGGACAAGGGGCGCTCCCGTACTCCCGTATCCACTCCCCCCCCCGCGTCTCCGCCCCACATATGCCGGTTCTTATCGCCTTGTTTCGTTCCCCACGTCCTGGTTAGTAGACGAGATCGCGCGTTCTTTGAACGTCTCTTTAAATGAAGAATCACCTACAAATCAAGGCGTCAACTTTATTAGGGGAAAGAAGTGGGGAGAGGAGAGGGGGGCAGACATTCTGCCCTATTGCAACTACAGGTGGCCGATAGGCTATTCTGCTTCGGCAGCGCAGTATTTCCAGCTTTGGTTTCTCTCAACCCGCTTTCTGATTTTGCATTCCTTTAGCCTATTTTAAGCTTACAAAATATATCCAACCTGCACCAACTAAGACCTACGTTCCTCCTTGGTGAAGCTTTAAGCAGGCCATTCACTCGTTCACGTGCGCCTTCCAAGACACTCAACTTTAAGGACCATTACTTTGGAGGATACAAAAAGGGGGGCGAACATTTACACCCCCCCCCCAAACAGGGAGAAGAAATGGGTAGTGGAAATTAGAATGCAGTGGGAGCCAAAATGGATTTACACGATCAACATTCGGGAAGAGGAGGGGGAGGAGAGTCAAAAGTGATCAAGAAACTAAAAAACTGCCACTATCCTCATTTCTCTCCCCCTCCCCACTCTACAGAAGGAAGCAACAGACTTAAATTAAACCGAGGTTGTTCTTAGCTTGTACCCCCGGATTCTCAGTTTTGTCTGTCGAAGAATCAACCAAAGCACCAGTGAATTAATCCACCTATGTCTGCCTGGGCAGTGAAAGTTGATGCCTTAATGGGTTTTCTTAGCGTGTAAGAATTCCCACCGATTCTTACAAATCTTTTATTGGGCTAGATAGAAGACGGTGGGTAGGTCAAGTTGTAACCCCCTCCTGAAATCTGCACAAACGTCTCCGGAGGGAGTGGGGAACAAACGAACGAACAGAAACGCTCCTATCTGTTGCTTTTGGTTAAGAAATATTAATTGCAACTAACTCTTCCCCTTGCAAAAAAAATAAAAAATAAAAATCCAACCAGGAGCGCTCCCCTTTGAATTGGAGGAACGGACAGGGGTGGGAACGGAGCGCTTGTACAATTTCCTTTTCTTCCTTTCTAAATCTTGAAGGGGATGTTTGCCAACATCTCCCCTCTTTTTGGGGGGCGGGGGGAGGAAATCAATGCCGTAAATTATTCATTGTCATTAGTTATCGATTTGGATATCTGGCGGCGGCGTTTGGAGGATGAAAAGAGTTCTTCCTTCTCTCCTCATTGTTCTATAACCTCCGGCGAAAAAAAAAAGCCAGAGGTGGAAGTTTCTTCCCCCCCCCCACCTCCCGCCTTCTCCCTCCCATTCCACCAAGGCTGCTCTAAAGCAGCCCCGATACACACGTTAAGGCAAACTCCGCGCGATCAATGGGGGATCAATGCCGAAGCATGAAACTAATAGCCAGCGAAGCTCCTTTGATCTCAAATCTCAGCTCAGAACTCAAATACCTGCTTCTAACAAGGCGAGAGGAGAAGGCAGGCGCGGGGGGCGCGGGGGCGGGGGAGGAGGACACGGGGGAGGGGGCATGGGTGGAAGGCGAGGAAAGACGGGCAGGGGGCGAGTTTTAATGCCAGACAAATATTTCAACATCCAGGTTGAGGAAAAGATGGATTTCCTCCGAGTTCCGTGCAGAACAAAACGGGGGGCTGTGGGAGAGGGGCGGCTGCTGCTGACTCTTTAAATGGCTGGGCTTAATATATTGGGTGGGTGGGGGAGACATGGGTGCGAGAGGCAGGAGGGCAAATGTTGAAGGGGGGGGGTCGCAGCCAGGTAGAATTCTCGGAGAAGCGGTTTTAAAAGCAAGAAGGACGGGAGGAAGGATGGACGCTGGAAAGGAACCCAAGAGTGAGATACGACCCCGGGAGAAAGCGGCCATTAACACCCCATCCACGTTTCCGCCTTCCTAGGCAGCAGCTCGCCAGAAAAGCGAGCAAGCAATTTATTAAGTAAAGTAATTAATAATTATTTTTAACAGCCTAATAGAAGCTTCGCCCTCGTCTCCCACCTTCCGCTGCCTCATCTCATTATCGCTAATGTGGTTCGAAGCTCTGCAAAGGGGTCCCGCGTTTGTTTATTCATTTTAATGTCCGGCATATTAGAGAGACCCGAGCTGCGCTCAAGCCCTCCCCCTTATCCCATCTCCGGTGCTCTCCCCCCCCCCCCAATATCCAATAGGAAAAAAAAGTCGGTGACAGCTTTTGGATCCCGATGAATCTCAATCAAATCAGCTAATATCCCTTTTGAAAATATCCCAGGAAATGATCAAACTCAAGGGAAAGTGCCGCGTTTATCATAATTTCAAGACCGAGGTGAGAATCTCGCAGGTTATTCCTAACCTAATTTGAATGGGTTAGTCTTTGCCCACTTCAAAACCTTGGCATTGTAAAGTTCTGGCACCTCCCCCCCCCTTTGGCTTTTGCTCATGTTACTCAGGTCCAGGGGTGAAATTCGGCAGGTTCTGGAGAACCGGTAGCAGAAATTTTGAGTAGTTTGGAGAACCGGCAAATACCACCTTTGGCTGGCTCCAGAGTGGGGAGGGAATGGAGATTTTGTAGTATCCTTCCCCTGCCACGCCCACCAAGCCACGCCCACAGAACCGGTAGTTTAAAAAAAAAGTTGAATTTCTCCACTACTCAGGTCCCTACAAGTACTATATATACAATTAAGCAGATGACACAATTTTCATTTCTGCCAAATCCGATGCATTACCTTTTCTGGAATTTTAAATTCTGCTTTAAATGGCAGCCCATTCCCTTTACAATTTGACTACTTATCAATAATTTCCCAGCCGCATTAAGAAACCATGTTCCTTCAGACTTCCTGGATTCCTTGCAGGGGCCTCCATACAGGAAAATTTTGAAAATGTAGGGAATTGATTCGGTATTGTCTTTTGGATTTTCCTCCCGCCCCCAACCCAATGAAGGCTAGTCTTGGGATTTCCTGGTGGTGCCCCATCCCTGTATCACTCAGATAGATTCTCCTTAGCTTCCGAGATCGGCAAAGGATAGTTTTTGGGTGTTGTCCAGCTTGTGTCCTATACGGTTTCACGACGTCCTTTATTGTCAAACGGTGGAACGGGAGGGAATGTGGAATTTTCTGGCTATGCAGCAAAGTTGATGCCTAGGTGATTTAAAAAACAAACAAACCACCTACATATTTATATATATCTTGGCTCGACTGAAAAGCTCCCCTCGTTCCTCCGGGCGGAAATTCAAGGAGAGGAACAAGAGAGCTTGGTTTAAAAAATAAAAATAAAAAAATAAATTCGAGCACTTCGGGAAGGTCTTCAGTTTATGCCTTCTCAGACTGCGGCCGTAAACACTGCCAGTGAAAGGAAACAGCGCCGATTGAGTTCAAAGCAACGGAACAGATTAAAGAACAAACAAGAAGGAAAGAAAGAAATAATAAATCCACGGATTTCCAAGACATGAGCTCAACCTGGGACTTCTGCATCTGCGGCCGATCTCTCTGCTCCGGGGGAACTTCCGAAAATCTCACATCTAAAGCTTTGAGTGTGTTGAGTGTTTCTTCTTCTTTTTTAAAAAAAATCACTTTACAGCCCTGCTTATTCCAGAACCGGGGGGGGGGGGGGAAGGGGGAAGGGGAGCTTTTGAACTCGGCCAGGCGGAGGGATGAGCGGAAAGCCTAGGAAAGTCCTGGCGGTGCTGAAGAATGCGCCAGCTCTGCGGGAGAGAGACCCCGACTAGGAGTAGCGGGGAAAGGGTAAGGGAAGGGATGGAGTTGCGACGGATAAGTAGTAACATCGGATAGAGCCTTGGAAATGTCTCGGGTCCGGTCCAGCCTTGCAAAGGAGAGACTGAATCCGGCCGGAAAGGACCCGGGCTGTGATTATTTCATGCGCGGAGCAAGGTTTCTCAAAGTGGGGGGGGGGGCTTTGGGATGGGTGGATTGCAATTCCCAGAGTTCCCCAGCCAGCAATGCCCCCGCAGGTTGAGAACTACTGGCATAGAAAGGAAAGAGACCATTAGATTCTCAAACTGACTGTTTTTAAGGCTGATGAATAGGGCTACAGACAGCCAAACGCCCCCTAGCTGGTGGCCTTTCCCTTTCCCAGGGACCCGTTTGTGAATGATAGGAGGGGTAGAGGGTGGGAGCGAGAGGAAAGGAGAGAAAGGAAGAATTATCCCAAATTATGAAGATATGGTGCTGGAGAAGACTCCTTGGACTGCAAGGCGATCCAACCGGTCAGTCCTAGAGGAGATGAACCCTGACTGCTCTTTAGAAGGCCAGATCCGGAAGCTGAAACTCAAATACTTTGGCTACCTAATGAGAAGGAAGAAGGACTCCCTGGAGAAGAGCCTCATGCTGGGAAAGATGGAGGGCAAAAGAAGAAGGGGGCGACAGAGAAGGAGATGGCTGGATGGAGTCACCGAAGCAGTGGAGCTTCAACGGACTCCAGAGGATGATAGAGGACAGGAAGGCCTGGAGGAACGTTGTCCGTGGGGTCGTGATGGGTTGGACACGACTTCGCAACTAACAACAACAATGCAGATCAACAGAAAACAGCTTGGCTTGCTTTCTTGAGTCAGCTATAGTGGCTTGGGTGCTATATATGGGGAACGACTCAGGGGCATTCCTACTTTATCCATAAACAACCTCAGGTATCTTTCACATGGCCTGGGAAAGTCTCCCTGTCTGGGTCTATAGGTAAGCATCCTTAGTCTTTCCCCACCCTGCGTCTTATAACAAGGTTGAATTCCCAACCAGCCTGGCCTCCTGCTCTGTAGCTCTTGCAACAGAAGATGGAGCCTGGATTATCCGGTCTTGCTAAGGCTGAATACCCTCGGTTTGAAAAGAGAATTCGGAGCGAAATATAGGACAATTCAAATAATTAGTGCAAAATCGGAAGACTTGGAGAGTAGACTATGGCCAAGTGTTTTCAAGACAAGCAGCCATCTTCCCACTTCTAAACAGGCAAGGAAAATTGGGCTGCTTTTTTTAAACTTCCGGAGCCAAGCGAATGCCAGCCGAGTAGCAAGATTGAAAAGGGTGGGAGAGAGAGAGAGAGACAGACAGACAGACAGAGAAAATAAGACGTTTGTCCTGCAAAGTCCGAACAATGGGGGAAAAAAGGGGGGGTATCGAGACGGAAGGGCTAGTGAGAAGCTCCCGAGAGCCGCTCTCATCTAGCTGCCCCGTTAACACCATCTTCTAAACTGAAATTAAAATTGATTTTTTTCCTCTTTTAAAAAAATCATATCTCCCCCCCCCTCCCGATCTTTGCAAGAGAGAACGAGTTGAAATAAAAGGACTCAAACAAATGTCACTCGGTCACTGGTTGAGAGAGAGAGAGAGAGAGAGAGAGAGAGAGAGAGAGAGAGAGAAAGAGAGATATGGAAGGTCCATTGAACAATAGCCCTGAAAAGTTTTCATTAATTTCCAGAAATCTGGAGCGATTTGCTGGTCGAAGTGGGAGATTCATTCGCAGAAGAAAAAAGAAAGAAAGAAAAGAAATACACAGGTATACCAAGCGTGGAAGGTCGCTGGGGGCCGGGGCTTCAAACCCGCCAAGCTCTGCTGTTTTTCAAAGTCTTCTTCAGGCTCGGCTGCAAATTTTTGCAATTTTGCGCTGTGCTTTTCCTGTTTTTCTGTACTACATTAAAGTAGGCTAATGTGCAATATATATATACAGACAGACAGACAGACACACACACACACACACACATATATATATATATATATTGCACATCAGCCTACTGCACATCAGCCTACTTTATTTATATATATATTGGGTTTCTGTCTGGATGGTCTCTTGTGACGAGCCGATAGACAGAGAATGGAAGCAGTAAGCTTCCTCCCATATTTGGGCATACCAGGGGTTGTAACACTAAATATATATATATGAGTCGAACTTTGAATAAATAAATATATGTATACACACACGTGTATACATACATATACAAAGACACACACATATATGTATACATACATATACATATATATGTATACATACACACGTGTGTGTGTGTGTGTGTGTGTGTGTGTGTGTAAAGATAAAGGTTCCTCTGCACATATGTGCTAATCATTCCGACTTTAAGGGCGGTACTCATCTCCATTTCAAAGCCAAAGAGCCAGCGCTGTCCGAAGACGTCTCCTGGCCAGAAGCTGGGACAAGTAATGGGAGCTCACTCCTTAAGCGCTAGGGATTCAACCACCGCATCCCTAATATATATATATGATAAGGAGAAGAACTCTGTGGCTTAATGGTTAACACATCTGCCTAAGATGCAATACAGCACAGGTTCTAATCCCAGTAAGGGTATGGCTAGCTGATGAGAGCTAAATGGCTTGAAATAGATCTATACTAGTCTCCCTTTATTTATGTATCAGCACAAATACAACACACACACACATATATATATATATTTACTGTTGCCTTTGTTATATATGTGTTTATTTTATTTGTGCTGATAAATAAATAAAGGGAGACTAGTATAGAGCTACGCTGGCTGGGGGATTCTGAGAGTTGAAGTCCACAGGACTTAAAGTCGCCAAGGTTGAGAAACACTGAGTTAGAGGATGGGGGAAAAAAAACCCGACCAGGAAAGACGAGATGATAGGCGTAACGCCGGAGTCGGGGGATGAGGAAAGGGTGCGTGTGCCAAGGCAGGCACCCAACACACAAAACGGGAATTCCCGGGAGGAACCCGGGAAGATGATCTGGGGTGGTTTGGCTTTCACAAGAAACCAGCAGCGCTCCAAACGCTGGTAAAGTTCCAACGCCACGCCCGCCTCACCTATTCCGCCCCCCCCTCTTCTTTTCCTCCTTCCTCAAATAAAATAAAATAAAACCCCTTCCGGCTACTTGCTTTCCTTTGAAATCTCCGTGTTAACGAACATTTCCCAAGACACCCGAATGGGCGCGCGCATCGCCCGCACACACCGGATCCGCGGGAAGGGGGACGCCGGGGTCCCCCTCGCTTATTCTCCTCCCTCTCTCTCATTCTCTCTCTCTCATTCTCCCTCTCCTTCTCATTCTCTCATTCTTTCTCCCACATTCCCTCTCTCTCTTGCCCATTCTCATTCTCTCATCCATTCTCTCTCTCAGTCTCTCTCTCTCAGTCTCCCTCTCCTTCTCATTCTTTCATTCTCTCTCCCCATTCCCTCTCCCCCATTCTCTCCCTCCTCCTCTCTTTCATTCTCTGTCTCTCTCTCTCAGTCTCCCTCTCCTTCTCTCATTCTCTCTCTCTTATTCTCCCTCTCCCTCTCCTTCTCTCATTCTCTCTCCCCCATTCTCTCCCCCTCCTTTCTTTTATTCTCTGTCTCTCTCTCTCAGTCTCCCTCTCCTCTCATTCTTTCTCTCATTCTTTCTCATTCTCTCTCACCCATTCTCTCCCCCTCCTCTCTTTCATTCTCTGTCTCTCTCTCTGTCTCCCTCTCCTTCTCTCATTCTTTCTCTCTCATTCTTTTTCATTCTTTCTCTCTCATTCTTTCTCATTCTCTCTCACCCATTCTCTCTCTCACCCATTCTCTCTCTCTCATTCTCCCTCTCCTTCTCTCATTCTTTCTCTCCCATTCTCTCTCACCCATTCTCTCATTTTTTCTCTCCCATTCTCTCTCACCCATTCTCTCTTTCATCCATTTCTCTCCCCCTCCTCTCTCTCATTCTCTCTTTCTCCCATTCTCTCCCTCCCACCTCTCTCTAAGTCTCTCTCCCACATTCTCTCTCCCCCTTCTCTCTCTCTCTCGCTGTCTCTGTCTCTCTCGTTCTCTCTCCCCCTCCTCCCTCTCTGTGTCTCTTTCTCTCTCTCTCTGTCTCTCTCCCCACCCCTCCTCTTTCCCGCTCCCCACCGCCATCCCGCTGCCCTGCAAACTGGGCGAAACTTTGCAGGTTCGGCCCAGCCGGGTTCGCAGGAAGCCACCACCAAGGAGGTCGCGGGGGCAGAGGGCGCAAGGAAAACCCTCGGCGCTCCTTAGCGCCCAGAACAGGGGCGCTTCTGGAAGACGTAGCTTCAAGCGCTAGAGGGCGGCAGAGAGCAGCACTGCCTTCCACCCTTGGACGCGCCTTCGGTTGGGCCGCCCGCCTGTGAAACGCTCGGGAGGCGAGGCGGTGGGGAAGGCCGAGCTTGGCTGTCTCTGAAACTTTCCAGCAAACCAGCAGAGAAGACGGCAGGGGATGGGGGGCTCACGGGGCCCAGGAAGAGGCGGGGGTGGGGGCGCAGCCCGCTCTTCTCTCCGCTCTCTGCAGGCGGTTGTCCCTCAGGTGAAGTCACACCCACGCCCGAAAAGTCCTGGGGGACCGATAAGGGAGAATAGTTGTAGCTCAGGGCTGAAAGGAGGGCTCCTTGGTGGTCTCTGAGCTTGGTGATTTTCTTGCAGGCGTTTCATGACCCAACTAGGTAACATCATCAGTGCCAAAACGGATTTAGCACTGACGTTACCTAACGTCTGCAAGAAAACCACCAAGCACCCCCACAGTTTTTCTCTTCCTCCACTCCCTTCTAGCACGGATGACGTTACCTAGTAGGGTTACGAAACGTCTGGAAGGAAACAACCAAGCTCAGAGAGCACCAAGGAGCCCACTGACGTTCTCTTCCTCTTCTTCTTCCTCCTCCTCCCTTTCTCCTTCTCCTACAATCTGCAAACCCCACACCCTTCAAGCACTGATGATGTTACCTAGTTGGGTCATGAAACGTCTGCAAGGAAACAACCAAGCTCAGAGACCACTCTCATTATTGGGGAGATCAGGGAACCCCAAAGATTCCTGGGTGACTCACACCGCCAGGATAGGTCATCCGATGGGGGAAGCTAGCTACACGTGTGAATCTGTGGCCAAGAGCTCATCCGGATCATTTGAATAGGAATCGGTCAAATTACTCCGCGGGCGGTGAATGGGAGGGAGGGACCGAAGTCGCGACGCTAAATCTGCTCCCGAATTTATCTTTAGCAATTGGTGTCCTATAGAGTCCTTTTGTCGCTCTTTTTTTGTTTTAAGGATCGATCCTAAAGCCAGACAGAGACGTTCTTTGTTGATTAGGTTTAGGATAGTGCTTGCACCGGTGCTCCGAGGTCGCTGCGCGTGAGTTGCGTGGGTTTGATGACCAGGGACCCAGATACAGGATCGCGCGCGAGGAACTGCTCCGTTTTGCCCAAATTTGGGAGTGGGGGGGAATCGCTGGTTGGGAAATTCTTGGGAGTTGAAGCCCACGAGTCTTTAAAATGGCCAAGGGGGGGGGGACCTGTTTTTTTTTAGATACTTTTAATTCGAATTGAAAAAAAGAGTTGGCGCTTCCAGTCCTTCGCGCGGTTCGCTTCCCTTTCGATCTCCTTTGGCCGAAACAGTCCCGTAACTACCGTAGTTCTCCCCAAACTGGGAAAGCCTGTAAAACGAGCTACCCTTCCTTTTGGGAAAACAATCCCCTCCACACGCCCCATCCAACTTCACCGGTCAGGAGAAGCCGGGCAAGGACGAATGGCATCTACCCTGGGGTGGGGTGGGGAGAGAGTAGCAGACACCCCCCCCCCCGAAGTTTACCAACCGCATCGATTTGCAATTAGACCGTTGTAATATGAGCCAATTTGTGGCAAGGACGCGAACGGGGGGGGGGGGGGAGAGGGAGGCAAGGAGGAGAGCCGGAAAACCCTTCCTTACATCAAAGCTTCGGAACATCCCCCCCCCCCCAGCATCTGAGTCCAACCAGCGCGCCCCCTCCCCCAAGAAAATTTGCCCCCAGCAAAACGCGCCTATCTTTCTTGTCTCCGAGCCTGGTTTGACTCAAGTCTCCCTCTCCGACCCCCCCCCCCCCAATATTCGAGAATGACACCCCCCCAAAAAAAATCCTACCCAAATTCAAACTGTCCTCTTAACTGTATAACTCAGTGTTTCTCAACCTTGGCAACTTGAAGATGTCCGGACTTCAACTCCCAG
Source organism: Thamnophis elegans (assembly GCF_009769535.1). Lineage (NCBI taxonomy): Eukaryota > Metazoa > Chordata > Lepidosauria > Squamata > Natricidae > Thamnophis > Thamnophis elegans. Next base: position 4,926,230 of record NC_045552.1, read on the forward strand.
AATTCCCCAGCCAGCATTCGCTGGCTGGGGAATTCTGGGAATTGAAGTCCGGACATCTTCAAGTTGCCAAGGTTGAGAAACACTGGTATAAATTCTTCCTGCCTTCCCCTCCTCTCCCTCTCTCTCCCCCTCCCTCTCTTTCCACCCCGCCGCCCCCTCCCCCGCCGCTTTTCATGTGCAGCCAGGCGGCTGCGGGTTGTTTGAGCTGATGCGGATCCCAAAGGAAGCCTGCGGAAGCCGGAGACGCGTTTGGGGAAAGGAAAGGGGGTGGGGGGTGGGGTTGGATTGGCCTGGAGCTGGAGGGCTGGAAAACAAGCAGGCTCCCCACTGGGGGGGGGGGCGTCCCCAGCCTGGATGCAGCTAGGAGGAGCAGAGAAGTGAGAAAATTGGCTGCTCCGCTCAAAGGAAAGAACACAAATACTTTTGTTTCCGCGTGGAAACCGCTACTGAACTTTCCGCTTGACGCAGAAAAGAAGGAAATGTTGATTCTGGGGTTTCCCAAAGGAGACTGATGGGCTTTTGTAGAAATGACTGGTTTGTATTGATGAAAGAAATGTCCTTCTGGGTTCGGCTCCAAGTGGGGAAAAAGACACTGGAGACATGGAGGCTGCTTGGAAAGATGGTTTATTGTTGGACAGGGCCACATGGCTTGAGCCCTGAACAGGAAAGGTGATCACATGCTTCAATGTTGGTGGAGAAGAAGAGAAGGGCTGAGGGAGGGGCTTGCTGGGCTTTTTATAACCTGTTCAGTCCCGCCTCTCTGTTTCCTGTTCCTGTGTAAGAAATGTATTCTGATTGGTTGTCAGACTCCCATGGGGCCATGCAGGGGCAACTCTCTGGGCTGTGTTTTGAATCCAGGTTTAGTTGAGTTCTCAGATGCCATGTGGTCAGTTGAGTAAAGGGCCAATATTATCATGCCTTTAATCCCATCTCCCTGGAGCGGAAGTGGAGAAGCCTTTATTATGTAAAGTGGACTAGCTTGGCCTTCTTAATGGCCCATTAACAGTGTGGATGGGCAGGAAGCTACAGGCAGCTATTCTGTCTTTTAAAACATGTTTCTTTCTTTTCGTATCCAGAGAAATATTCTGCCTTTTCAATATTTCCTAGGACATTTCATTTTTCTGGCAGAGGGCTGGATGATAACTTCCCATAGTATTATTACAGTCAAACAAAAAGTTGTGATTTGTTGTGAATCCCTTCTTCTACTACTGCGACAGAGAATGTTTGACTTTTTCTTTCTTTTCTTTCCCTACCCTTCCTCGCTTTTCTCCCCTCCCCTTTTTCCCCTTTCGTCTTCACTGTCCTCTTATTTGCTTTTGTATTTTGCATTTGATAATACGTTATAACCGAATGAAAATGTATTCTGGTAAGGACTGGCGCCAATCTAGGTTGTCAGCAAAAGAGAGAAAAAAAAAACCCCTTTATTTATTATTTATTTATTTGGAGTTTTTATATGCTGCCCAATTCCAAAGGGTGGCTTACAAGAAATATAAAAAACACATAACGACAAAAGAATTTAAAACAACAGACACCCCTCATACATTCATTCTAGTTGCCGGACCTCAACAGTGAGGTCAACAGCCCCAGGCCTGCCGGAACAGCCAAGTTTTTACGGCTTTCCTGAAGGCCATGAGAGTGGGTATGGTCCGGATTTCCGGGGGGGGAGCTGGTTCCAAAGAGTCGGAGCAGCCACCGAGAAGGCTCTCCTCCGAGGGCCCGCCAGCCGACATTATTTGGCCTGAAGGAGGCCCAATCTCTGGGATCTTACTGGCCGCTGGGAGGTATGTGTCAGCAGGCGGTCTCGAAGGTAACCTCTCATGATTTTTAGATAAAAATCCATTTCATGCCTATTTCAGCAACCCAAGTTCCCTTGGCTAAGCAAGGAGGTTGTTAATAGCAATAGCAATAGCAGTTAGACTTATATACCGCTTCATAGGGCTTTCAGCCCTCTCTAAGTGGTTTACAGAGTCAGCATATTGCTCCCAACAACAATCCGGGTCCTCACTTCACCCACCTCGGAAGGATGGAAGGCTGAGTCAACCCTGAGCCGGTGAGATTTGAACAGCCGAACTGCAGAACTGCAGTCAGCTGAAGTAGCCTGCAGTGCTGCATTTAACCACTGCGCCACCTCGGCTCGGTTAAGTGAACCGAGCCCGGTTAAGTGAATCGTGCTCGCTTTATGACTTTTTTTTGGCCCCGGGGATTAAGCAAATGACTGCCATTGTTAAATGAGTCACATGGTCGTTAAGTGAAGCTGGCTTCCCCATGGACTTTTACTTGCTGGAAGCCAGCTGAGAAAGTCACTGATGGGGATTTCATGACCTCCTGGGATGCTGTAACCGTCATAAATACATACAGGCTGGTTTCCAAGAACCCAAATTTTGATCATGGGACTGCAGGCACGCTGCTTCACTTAAGAACCGGTCACTATTTTCAGTACCTCTGTAACTTGTAGATGTATTGTTGTAAGTCAAGGACTATCTACGTATATAGGTTTAGACTCAAACCACTAAGCCAGCGAGTTCAAACCAGCTTGTTTCTATGGCTGCCATGCAAGCGGATTTCCTTTTTTAATAGCCCCCAGCAGATATTTGATAGCCATTTAGAAAGATTAGAAACCCTATCTACAAAATAGCAGTCTTCCAATATCTCAGGGGCTGCCCCAAAGAAGAGGGAGTCAAGCTATTCTCCAAAGCACCTGAGGGCAGGACAAGAAGCAATGGGTGGAAAGTAATCAAAGGGAGAAGTAACTTAGAATGAAGGAGAAATTTCCTAACAATGAGAACAATTAATCAGTGGAACGGTAGTTGCGACCAGAAGTTGTGAATGCCCCAACACTGGAAGTCTTTAAGAAGATGTTGGACAGCCTTTTGTCTGAAACGGTTTAGGGTTTCCTGCCTAGGCAGGGGGTGGGACTAGAAGACCTCCAAGGTCCCTTCCAACTCTGATATTGTATTGTATTCTATTGTATTGTAGAAGTTGTGAATGCCCCAACACTGGAAGTCTTTAAGAAGATGTTGGATAGCCTTCTGTCTGAAACGGTTTAGGGTTTCCTGCCTAGGCAGGGGTGGGACTAGAAGACCTCCAAGGCCCCTTCCAACTCTGCTATTGTATTGTTTTGACCTTCAGCTCCAGGATGATGGGATTAAGACATGACCCTCCAGGACATCATAGGATGAACCTACTACCATCTAACAGCAGAGCTCACCACATTGCACAATCTCCTAAGGGCATTGCGTCATCCTCCAAACTTCAACCAAACTCAGCTCAGACAACCTAGAGAGCCAGCTATGATCCCCTACATAACCCCTACAACAGCCAATAGAATACATATTTTGCACAGGAACAGGAAGTTCAAGTGCAAAGCCCAAGAGAAGATATAAATACCTCCCACTCTCAACTCTATGTGGTCAATTACCCAGAGCCCATGTGGTTCTACTTCATCATTAAACCATCATTCCAATAACCCTCCATGTTTCCAGTTCTCTTTCTCCCGGCTTGAACTGAACCAGTTGGATATTTTTTCCTACAGTATAATTTAATGCCTTCAAGCCAACAATCAGAGCTTTGTAAGTTTACAGCTTTAGCTGTTGTACAAATCCAGCCCATAATAAACCGGGCTTTAGCCTGGCTTTTAGGTGTAGCCTATGAGACACGGTGGCTCAGTAACTGTGCTTGTCATCAGAAAGGTCAGCAGTTTGGTGGTTCGAATCCCTAGCGCCGCGTAACAGAGTGAGCTCCCGTTACTTGTTCCAACTTCTGCTAACCTAGCAGTTTGAAAGCACGTAGAAAACACGAGTCGAAAAACAGGGACCACTTTGGTGGGAAGTAACAACATTCCATGCGCCTTCGGCATTGAGTCAGGCCGGCCACATGACCACGGAGACATCTTCGGACAGCGCTGGCTCCTTGGCTTTGAAACAGAGATGAGCACCGCCCCCTAGAGTCAGGAACGACTAGCACATATGTGCAAGAGGATTACTTTAGGGTAGTGTTTCTCAACCTTGGCAACTTGAAGATGTCTGGACTTTAACTCCCAGAATTCCCCAGCCAGCATTCGCTGGCTGGGGAATTCTGGGAGTTGAAGTCCAGACATCTTCAAGTTGCCAAGGTTGAGAAACACTGCTTTAGGGGTAGTAGATCTGCAAACTAACAGCAGGTGGCAGTAAATAGTCAGATTTTCTTGGTGCTTATTTGCTGCCCCCTAGTGGTTATATCTGGTTTCTCAAATCACCCTTACAGGTCAGGGTTTAAAAAAGAAATCTAACCTGGAGTTAAATGGAAATGACAGGAAAAAAGGATGAAAGCCAAGTTCATCATTTGCAGAAGGCAGGAAGGGGGTGGGGGAGAGACATATTAAATTAGGAGGGAAGAAGAAAACCCCCAAATGTTGAAGCGAGAAAGCAAAACACCCATGCCCACCCCCAACCTCCCCCCCCCCCCAATCTTCCTGCCTATTTGACTAACCCAGGTTAACCCTACCAGAACTGGCGGGATGATAATTTGTTAATTTATCAAAGTGACGGGTATTTGATCTCAATCTCTCATAATACTAGGGCGTTAATTAAACTTGTAAGGTCACTTACACCGAAGTCTTGCTCGGTGTGTTTGCTAATTGAACTTTGGGTTCCCCGGCTGCACACCCAATTTGTCAGGGGAAGGAAGCAGGGGAGGCACAGGAAGGGGGTTTGTAGTGGGCTTGGAGGTGGGATGCGGAGGGGTGAAGGAAGCCAGTAAGGCAGAAAAGAGTTTGAAATGCCAGTCAGGGGTTCAACGCAAGCATCAGTTAAACCAGTGGATGATTGGGCATCTAACCTAAGTTTCTCCAAATGCTTTTTTTAAAAAAAATAAATAAATTCAGGAGTCAGGTCCCTTTTCTAATCGTTCTTGAGGTCTATTTATTTTTGATTATTTTAGTTATATCCTGCCTTTATTATTTTTATGAAGAACTCAAGGCGGCGAACAATTTTAATGCTCCTTCCTCCTCCTGTTTGCCCCATAACAACAACCCTGTAAGGTGGGTTGGGCTGAGAGAGAGGGAGGGAGGGAGGGAGGGAGGGAGGGAGGGAGAGAGAGAGAGAGAGAGAGAGAGAGAGAGAGAGAGAGAGAGAGAGAGAGAGAGATTGGTCCAAGGCCACCCAGCTGGATTTCGTGCCTAAGGCGGGACTAGAACTCACATTCTCCTGGTGATTGGACCAATGTCATCCAACCTCCTTTCATGCCTAAGGCGGGATGAACTCACATACTCCTGGTGATTGGCTCAATGTCGCCCAGCCAGCTTTCGTGCCTAAGGAGGGACTAGAACTCACATACTCCTGGTGATTGGCTCAATGTCGCCCAGCCAGCTTTTGTGCCTAAGGCGGGACTAGAACTCACATACTCCTGGTGATTGGCTCAATGTCACCCAGCCAGCTTTCATGCCTAAGGCGGGACTAGAACTCACATACTCCTGGTGATTGGCTCAATGTCACCCAGCCAGCTTTTGTGCCTAAGGCGGGACTAGAACTCACATACTCCTGGTGATTGGCACAATGTCACCCAGCCTGCTTTCGTGCCTAAGGCGGGACTAGAACTCACATACTCCTGGTGATTGGCTCAATGTCACCCAGCCTGCTTTCGTGCCAAAGGTGGGACTAGAATTCACAGTCTCCTAGTATTGTTAAAATGATTTTTGGGGTGGAACAAAAAGATTCGGTCATCTGACTACTTGGATTAAGGGAGGTGCACCTCATTTAGCATTGTAATTTGCAAAATGCCCGATATGGGGCACTGAATAGATTTGCAGCAACAAAAGAAGAAAAATTAGTGAACTTCTGGTTCATACATGCAAGCAAGAATAGCTGCTAAGGGTGAATGTGTCGTTGCAATTAAATCTTGCTCATTTTCCGAAAGGAATGGAACCACTTCATGCATTCATTCAGCTGTCATATTCTGCAACAGGCATGACTGAACAGAACTGGGATGGTAAAACCTGAGCTGCCAATCACCACAGATGGCTTTTTAAGCAGCCCTGATTTTCCAGCGGAGTTAAAAAAAAACCAACACCCGCACACCATCTGTAAGGATTCATTCACACCACAAAGAGTTCACCTTTTGCAGCAAGCGTTCCTACACGATAGATTTCCAAGGATGTCTGCAGGGAGGGAGGGAGGGAGGGTCAAAAAAGTCAAAATGGCAGCCAGAACCATGCAAGGG
>NC_045552.1:4932524-5017524 GCF_009769535.1 Thamnophis elegans
TTTATTGTTTTGTACCCCCCCCCCCCTCCTTATTTTATGTAAGCCGCCCTGAGTCCCCTCAGGGAAAAGGGCGGCCTATAAATGTTAATAAAATCTAAATCTAAATCTAAATCTATTGCTATTTAAACTCATCTAGGGTAGACAGGTGCTCACTTACCATTTTCTTCCCTATTTCAACCTGTGTTCCTAATCTGATTTTTATGATGCTGTTTTTGATAGGCTGGACTGTTTTATCCCTTTGTGTAAAGACAGATGCAAAAAAATGAGTTAAATAGTTCTGCTTTCTCCCTGTTGCTTGTCACCTTCTTGCCACTTTCTCCCAGCAATGGACCAATTGTTTCCTTAACCTTTTTCTTGTTTTTAACATGTTGGAGGAAGCTTTTGTTGTTGTTGTTATTTTTTACTCTTGTGGCAAGCCTTTCTTCATTGTGAGCCTTAGCTTCCCTCACTTCATCTTCAAGGGAAGGGAAGAAGGGAAGGAAAGGAAGGGAAAGGCTAAGAACTGGAAAGGAAGGGAAGGAAAGAAGGAAAGGGAAGGAAAGGAAGTCAGGGAAGGGAGGGGAAAGGCAAGAAAGAAAAAAAACTGGAAGGGAAGGGAAGAAGGGAAAAAAAGGAAGGGAAAGGGAAAGAACTGGAAGGGAAGAAGGAAAGGGAAGGGAAGGAAGTCAGGGAAGGGAAGGGAGGGGAAAGGCAAGAAAGGGAAAAAAACTGAAGGGAAGGGAAGAAGGAAAGGAAAGGAAGTCAGGGAAGGGAAGGGAGGGGAAAGTCAAGAAAGGGAAAAAAACTGAAGGGAAGGAAATAAGGAAAGGAAAGGAAGTCAGGGAAGGGAAGGGAGGGGAAAGTCAAGAAAGGGAAAAAAACTGGAAGGGAAGAAGAAAAGGAAGTCAGGGACGGAAAGGGAAAGAAAAGGCAAGAAAGGGAAGGAAAAGAACTGGAAGGGAAGGGAAGAAGGAAAGGAAAGAGAAAGGGAAGAAAGGAAGAAAATAGAGAAAAAAGAAAGGAGAGGAAAGGAAGTATGAAGGGAAGGAAAGGACAGGCTTAGATTTGCTGACCTGGGGGCCACCTCACCACCAAGTGTGAGACCCTGACATAGGGAGAAAGAAAATACGATGGGCATGTATCACAGGGGTGTGTGTGTGTTTGTGTGTGTTATTGTGTCTCTCTGTGTGCACCAATCCACTGCAGGGGAAAAGCCTCCCTCCTCCCAGGCTGGCCCAGGGCCGCTTGCTAAAGAGCGCTTTAGGGCTTCCCAGGTTAAGGCTGCAAGAGAGGCTGGCAAAGTCACCCAGGCGGCTTCCGTGCCCAGGGGAGGACCTCAGCCTGGTTCTTCCCCCGCACTCCCCAATCGAGCACCTTCACTGATACCCCCCCCCCTGCCTGCCTCTCCTTTGCACCCAGAGCTACACCCTCGGCCACCACTCCCCCAACTGACAGGCAGGCGGACAGACCACCCTGCCTTCCCAGGCAGAGACGCCCCCACCCCAGCTCCCCCTCCCATTGAAGCCCAGGAAGACCCCCCCCACGAGGGCCTGGAGATTTGGGGTGGGGTCTCCCATCCCTGGGCAGCCGTGGCGGCCGGCCCTAGGGTGGGGAGGGGCAAGCAGGGGGCTGGGGTGGGGGAGAGGAGCGAGCCGTGAGCCCCTTGCTCGGGCAGCGAAGTGGAGCCGACTCTGGAGTTGATCAATATTCGATTTAGGTGCTAATTCGCCGCTTTTCTGCTGCTGTCAGCGGGTGATATATGGGGGAGGCGGCGGGGGTCGCCGGGAACCAGAGCTTTCTCCGCAACTTAACAATAGAGCCGCTTGAATATTATTTATGGGCTCGGACTTTGGGCTGGGGCGTGGGGTGTGGGGTGTGTGTGGGTGGGGGGGAGGCGTGAAAAAGGATCGGAGATCCCGCAAGGTGGAGGGGTGGGTGGGTGAGTGGAGGGCGAGGGACGAAGCGGAGAGTTGTCTTGTTTGTGATGTTTCTTTGGCCCGTGAATGACAACAACTCACTGGCTAATTTAACAAACACTACAGAGGAGAAGCAAATGGGAGGCGGGGGGGGGCGGAGGGGGAGGGGGCAGGGAGGAAGAAAGGGGGAGGCTGCCAGCTGATCTCTCCTGCGACCCCCCCCCTTCCTCAACCACCACCAACTGACAACTTAATCCCCTTTTCAGGGTGCTGGGAGAAACACCCACGAAAGGCTGGGGGCGAAGAGAGTAAAAATCTGGAAATTGGGGTGGGGGTGGAAGGATGGGATGTTCTGGAAGAGAGCAGGAGGTTCTGGAAAGCAAGGTCACGGGTGGGGTGAAAATGGAGTGCCCTGTCCTCTTCCTTTAACACCCCAAGAGATTTGGACCGCTTTTCAATCCGATGATGGTGCAAAAATAATGGTGGTTTTCTGTCCCCAATTTGGCCAGGTTGGAATCCTTTGGCAAAGAGAGAGATTTAAAAAGAAAACAGAAAAAACCCCAAGTATTTATTATTACATTTATATGCCTCTTGTGTTGTGTTTTTCAAGGCGACTTGAATATATATATAACAGATGAAAAATTGGATGCAGGAGATCAACAGGCCAAGTGGCTTTTCCCCAAAGGGGGAGAACCAGGAAAAAGGGATCACCCTCTCACTCTGGAAGGGGATCCTGGACCATTTGGGGTCTCTGTTCACTCCAGGTCAGTACTCGGTAGCTGTGTGGTCTGGCTGAGAAGGTGGACACACCCTGCACCCCGTTTTGCCAGTGTACAAAAAGGGGTGGGTGGATGGATGGATGGATGGATGGATGGATGATAGGATGGATTGGATAGATAGTAAGAGAGAATGGATAGAGATAGATAGATAGATAGATAGATAGATAGATAGATAGATAGATAGATAGATAGATAGATAGATGATAGATGGATGGATGGATGGATGGATGGATGGATGGATGGATGAATGGATGATAGAGATAGATAGATAGATAGATAGATAGATAGATAGATAGATAGATGGATGGATGGATGGATGGATGGATGGATGGATGGATGGATGGATGGATGGATGATAGAGATAGATAGATAGATAGATAGATAGATAGATAGATAGATAGATAGATGGATGGATGGATGGATGGATGGATGGATGGATGGATGGATGGATGGATGGTAGGATGGATTGGCTAGATAGTGGGAGAGAATGGATAGAGAAGATAGACAGATGGATAGATGGATGGATGAATGATAGAGATAGATAGATGGATGGATGGATGGATGGATGGATGGATGGATGGATAAATAATAGAGACAGATATAGAAACAAAGAGATAGATTATATACATACATACATACATACATACATACATACATACATACATACAGAGAGAGAGAGATGGATAGATGGATTGATTGATAGATGGATGGATGGATAGATACATAGATAGATAGATAGATAGATAGATAGATAGATGAGATAATAGATTAATAGATAAGAGAGAGAGAGAGAGAATGAATGTGATGCTATTGGAACCTGAGTCCAGGTCCCTTCCTGCTCCCAGCTGGGTGAGTCCGTCCCAATTTATTCTTTTCCACCTCTTCCATCCCAACTTAATTGAGGTCCCCTCCCCCATTTTCCTCTGTTTAGTAAACCCACAATTATTCCTCACTTCATTCTGAGGCCCTGAGGAAGCCTCCCTTCCCTCCAGCACCATCCCACCTGCAACCCTTAGAAAGAATATCTGGATTTCCCACCCCACTTGCACGCCTTCGCCCTAATTTTCCTACCTAAAATGGGATCAGGGGAGTGGGAGGACGAGACAGGAAAAACCCAGGGCCCGAAATTGGAAAGCAGCTAAGCTGTCAAAGGAGCAGAGATGCTAAAGGGGAGGAAAGGATTTCCCCCTCGCATATAAATCTCCCAACCCCCCCTTCAAAAACAAATAAACAGACAGTTTCCAATCAGAGCCAGTGAAGAGAAGCAGCTGTAAAGAACAAAAAGAGAAGGGGGGGGGAGGAGAGAAATTTACATAGTAGCATATGATCTTGCCAGTAATTTGTTTTAATTACTATTAAAATCTGCTCTAATCATACAAGTGGGGTCGTTATAGCCTTGGGAGAGGAGAGCGAAGTGAAAGCTGCCAGCCCGGGGTCTTTGGTGGCTAATTTGCTAAGGAAGAGACCTTCCCAAGGACACAAGGCTTGGCTTAGGGATTAAGGCACCAGGCTGGAACCCCGGAGACAGGGAGTTCTAGTCCCACTTTGGCCCTGAAAGCCGGCTGGGTGATTTTGGACCACTGACCAGGAGACTGTGAGTTCTAGTGCTGCCTTAGGCATGAAAGTTGGCTTGGTGACCTTGGACAGTTACCAGGAGACAGTGAGTTTTAGTTCCATTTGGCCCTGAAAGCTGGTTGGGTGACCTTGGACCAGGTACCAGGAGACAGTGAGTTCTAGTCCCATTTGGCCCTGAAAGCCGGTTGGATGACCTTGGATCAGGTGCCAGGAGGCAGTGAGTTCTAGTCCCATTTGGGCCTGAAAGCCGGTTGGGTGACCTTGGACCAGGTGCCAGGAGGCAGTGAGTTCTAGTCCCATTTGGGCCTGAAAGCCGGTTGGATGACCTTGAATTAGGTGCCAGGAGGCAGTGAGTTCTAGTTCCATTTGGGCCTGAAAGCCGGTTGGGTGACCTTGGACCAGGTACCAGGAAACAGTGAGTTCTAGTTCCATTTGGGCCTGAAAGTCGGTTGGGTGATTTTGGACCAGGTGTCTGGAGGCAGTGAGTTCTAGTCCCATTTGGACCTGAAAGTCAATTGGGTGATTTTGGACCAGTTACCAGGTACCCTGAGTTCTAGTCCTGCTTTAGGAATGAAAGCTGGCTGGGTGACCTTGGACCAGCTACAAGGAGACAGTGAGTTCTAGTTCCATTTGGCCCTGAAAGCCGATTGGGTGACCTTAGACTAGTTACCAGGAGACAGTGAGCTCTAGTTTTGCTTTGGTCCTGAAAGCCGGCTGGGTGATTTTGGACCAGTCACCGGGAGACAGTTCTAGTCCTGACTTAGGCATGAAAGTTGGCTGGGTGACCTTGGGCCAGTTACCAGGAGACAGTGAATTCTAGTCCCATTTGACCCTGAAAGCTGGCTGGATGACCTTGGGCCAGTTACTAGGAGACGGTGAGTTCTAGTACCATCTTAGGCATGAAAACCACTGAGCCCCTCACTCACCTTCTAAATACCGCAATTTTGGGAGTAAAACCCTCTCTACTTCGGAGGGAGCGCCAAGGATGGGAACGAAAAGGCACTTTTGATCTGCTTAGAGAACGTCTACACAGGGGGCTTAACACAGATTAACAAAACCACATTAAATTCACCCCTTTGATTCAGGTTAATTAACTTGCTTACAAACCTCACATGCACCAGGCCTCGATCAATTGGAGGCCCAGTATGCTTGTTTTCCTTACTTAAATCTAATGACAAGTTTGCTCACATAAGCCAAACACCAGATCCTGAAGATTTACACCTGGGAAATGCCACCACCAAGTCTCTTCATGTCCATCTCCTGAAAACAGAAATGGAACTCCAACCCTCAATCGATGAATCCATCCATTAATCAGTCAATCATTCATCATATCTGTAGGAGAACGAGTGTGATGTCGTGATACATATTTTGGACCAGAAATAGGTTCTTTAGGCAGGGAAGGAAACTGAAAAAAATAAATAAAACCCATCGAGCCGAAGGACAGAGAATGGAAGTAGTGATCTTCCTCCCATATTTGGGCATACCGGGGGTTGTAAAATCTAAATAGATACCTTTCACCCTGCCTGGCTGATAAGGAGTCGAGCTCTGTGGCTCAATGGTTAACACATCTGCCTTAGAGGCAACACAGCACAGGCTCGATTCCCAGTAAGGGTATGGCTAGCTGATGAGAGCTAAATAGCTTGAAATAGATCTATACTAGTCTCCCTTTATTTATTTATTAGCACAAATATGACATTGTATGTATGTATGTATGTATGTATGTATGTATGTATGTATGTATGTATGTATGTATGTATATGATGCTGTAACAGCATCTGCAGAACCTGTGGAACTGGGATTGGTTCTGGTGCCCAGGACATAACTGTCCACGCAGAAACTTACACTGTTTAATATATATATATATATATATAAATAAATCATTATATTATGGTAATTAACCAGGAGAAAGTTTAACAATGTATATACACACATACAATACTTAAGGAGACATTTGTGGATTAGGTGCCACCACGTTATTTATGACCCCTACAACATGGAGTAGTAGCAGAGAACCATAAAAAATAAATTAAGAGGGTAATTTTTTTTAATGTGTTGTGTAAGAGGAAGGAAAGAAGGAAGGGAAGGAAAGAAGGAAGGGAAGAAGGAAGGAAGGAAAGGAAGGAAGGAAAGATGGAAGGAAGGAAAGGAAGGAAGGAAAGAAGGAAGGAAAGGAAAGAAGGAAGGAAGGAAAGGAAAGGAAAGAAGAAAGGAAAGAAGGGAGGAAGGAAGGGAAGGAAGGAAAAGCAAAGAAGGAAGGAAGGAAGGAAGGAAGGAAGGAAGGAAGACTTTAATTACATGCTTGTGCCCACCATTTTGGTTCTTTGACCTGTATACACCCCAATCTTAATATTGACTGGCAAATCAAGAGCTGGAATATCAACTTGGAAATGATGATATAAAGGCAGACCTTCCTTTCTTCCTTCCCTCCCTCCCATTTTTCCTTCCTCTTTTCTCTTTCCTTCTCCTTCCTTCCTCCCTCCCTCCCTCCTTCCTTCCTTTTTCCCTCCTTCCCTTCCTCCTTCCTCCCTCTTTCCCTCACTCTTTCACCTCCCTTCCTCTCTCCCTCCCTTCCTCTCTCCCTCCCTCCCTCCTTCCTTCTTTCCCCTGTTCTCTTTCCAGGACCAGCACCACTCTTTTAATTAAGTATCTTTCAGTGTTAATTGATCATTTCTTCTATTAAATTTCCAGCTCTTTTCGACTCGCCACTTTAATTGCATCCCGAAAGGACCGTCCTTTTACCTCTGGGCTCGATCAAGATTTGCCTCCATCCTTAACTCTCTCCCTGGGCTTTGCATTGGTGACAGGACTCTCCCCATTATCTCCCCTTCATTTATCACAATTTCCACCCGCGCTTCCATGCTTTCTTATGAGAAGATAACAACCAGCGCACTCAAATAGATGCTTAACCGAAATCTTGTGGAGTTCTGCTTGTTGTCATTAATGTTATTATTACTCATTTTCTTGAGGTCAGCAGGCAGAGGTTTAAGAAATAACCCTAATTGTGTGGCATGCAGTTTAAACAAAGACAGACTCAAATGGACCTAAAGAAATGGAGGCAAACTTTCTGACTCTCCTGGGATTAAACAATTCTTGTTTTTTCTCTTGTCCCTGAATGTTCGGCTATTACTACGACTAACTGTTGTGTTTAATCTCTAGTTTTCATCTTGAAAATAACTGCAGGATGCAAAAGCTGTGATCGAAATAGCTGGGCCTAGATTTCCAGTTTTCAGTTTCTTCTCCTGCTTTCCATAACACCTTGGCCTATTTATTTATTTATTTATTTATTTATTTATTTATTTATTTATTTATTTATTTATTTATTTATTTATTTATTTATTTATTTATTTATTAATAAGATTTATAGGCCGCCCAATCCCGAAGGACGCCGGGCGGCTTACAAAAAAAAGGAGAAGAAATAATAAAAACAAATAAATAAATAAAAAAACGACAGATTTAAAATCACAACACGCATTCGATCTGCTCAGGGCTGGACCTTAACAATGAGGTCAACAGCCCCAGGCCTCCCGGAATAGCCAGGTTTTAACAGCTTTCCTGAAGGCCATTAGAGTGGGCAAGGTCCGGTTCTCTGGGGGTAGCTCATTCCAAAGGGTCGGAGCAGCCACAGAGAAGGCTCTCCTCCGGGGAGCCGCCAGCCGACATTGTCTGGCTGACGGCATCTGAAGGAGGCCCAATCTGTGGGATCTCACCGGCCGCAGGGAGGTATGTGGCAGTAGGCAGTCCCGCAGGTACGCTGGCCCTAAGCCATGTAGGGCTTTAAAGGTAATGACCAACACCTTGAAGGCTTCTATGAAGGCTTCTGAAGAACTTGAAGGTTTACTTCCCCACCCCTCCCCATCCATCTAATCCTGGTTAATCAAAGTACATCCACCGTCATAAATAGGAACCATTTGCCAAGTGTTTGGATTTTGATCACTGGGGATGCCGAGAAAGTTGTAACTCTGAAAAAAAATGGTCATACAGTCACTCGCTGTTTCCAGTGCTGTTGTAACTTTGAACAGTCACTAAATGAAGGGCTGTAAGTCAAGGACTACTTGTATAAGGATTTATCGCAAGCTGAAGCTGTGTACAAGAACCTCAACTACTAAGGGTTCGAGCGAATTGGCGGGAGATAAGAGTCAATGGAATTCAAGGTGGACTAGGCTTAGATCTCTCTTGGGCACGAAGGGACTTGAGACTGATGATGCATTTTACACACACACACACACACACACACACACACACACACACACACACACACACACTCAGGCCCAGAATAACAAAATAACAGAATAGCAGAGTTGGAAGGGACCTTGGAAGTCTTCTAGTTCGACCCCTGCTCCAGCAAGCGATCCTATACCGGGGGTGTCAAACTCGATTTCATTGAGGGCCACATTAGGGTTGTGTTTGGCCCAGGGGTGGGTTTCTCGCCCCGTTCCAACTGGTTCGGTTGGAACAGGGCCGGCGGCATCCTCGTGCACGCGCGCAGTGCATGCATGCGTACTATCGCCTGTGCAATGCTCCTGGAGGATCGCGCAGGCGCTGTATGCGTTCTGCGCATGCGTGGAAGCGCAGAACTCGTCAAAACCGGGTAAGAAACGTGGGCAGGCGGGAGGGACCGCTGCGAACCGCCTGAAACCCACCCCTGGTTTGGGCTTAGGGGACCAGGGTGGGTGTGGCCAGCTCGACATCACTCGTGTCGGGGGTTCCTGAGGTGGAGTGAACACTCTGCCAGCTACAACGGGCTATTGAGCTCCGTTTTCGGCTGGGATGGCCTCCTGCAGTGCTCTGCCAGTAAAAATGGAGGTCGGGAGGCTTCATGCAGCCCTCCCAAGCTCTTATTTTCACTGGCAGAGGCACCGTGGAAGAGTCCTTCATTGTTTTCAGGGTAGCCCCATGGACCATGTCTGAGCACCCAGCAGGCTGGATCTGGTCCCCAGGACTTGAGTTTGACACCCCTGTCCTATACCATTTCAAACAAATGGTTGTCCAATCTAGTCTTAAAAACCTCCAATGCTGGAACATCGACAACTTCTGGAGGCCAGTCGTTCCACTGATTCATTCTTCTCACTGTTAGGAAATTTCTCCTTAGTTCTAGCTTGCTTCTCTCCTTGATTAAGGTAAAGGTAAAGGTTCCCCTTGCACATATGTTGTTCCCGACTCTAGGGGGCGGTGCTCATCTCCGTTTCAAAGTTGAAGAGCCAGCGCTGTCCGAAGACGTCTCCGGGGTCATGTGGCCGGCATGACTCAACACCGAAGGTGCACAGAATGCTGTTACCGTCCCACCATTTTTTCTACTTGCATTTTTTACGTGCTTTCAAAAGGTTGGCAGACGCTGGGACAAGTAACGGGAGCTCACTCCGTTATGCAACGCTAGGGATTCGAACCACCGAACTGCCAATCTTTCTGATCGACAAGCTCAGCATCTTAGCCACTGGGCCACTGCGTCAATCAAACTCCTTGATTAGTTTCCAGCTAATCATCCTGGTCATCTCCTATAGCTTTGTTCATCTCCTACAATTCACTTAACAGCTGCAATGGCTGGCTTAACAACTGTGGCAGAAACGGTTGTAAAATCAGGCATGGCTCACTTAACAACTTCCTGGCATAGCAGTGGAAATTCTGAAATTCATAAGGCGAGCACTCCCAGTACTTTACGCTCAACATCCCCCAGTCTCTCCTTTCTGTTCCTTTCTGCCCAACATCACCTTCTATAGATAGCCCCAGATCTTCCTTTCCCTCCTTCTCCTTCTCCTTCTTCCTCTCCTCCGCTTCTCCCTCTCCGGTCCCTCCACCCATCCATCCCTGTTGCTTCTCGACAGCCGAAAGTCCCAATCAATCAATGAGCCAAGGATGTTATCAATAACCCTGAAGATGGATAAAGCCTCACGTCTTGATTACAATCCCTGTCTGCCGCACTTTAATTAACACTTTAGTTAATTAGTTCGGGACCATTTACGAGTAAAATGTTTTTATTAGGGAATTTGCATGATGGTGCCATTTGATGAATTGATGTGTTACCCAAACTATCCGACTGTTCTTAATAGATAATAAACAGGAATCAATCAGGCAGGGCCGCCGGAGCCTCCCACAATGGCACACTGTCTCCGCTCATTAAGGCAGGGCGACAAAGTAAGTTTCCTGGCGGGCCTCGCCTGTGGCAGAGCATCGGGGTGGGGGTGGGTGGGGGAGAGATCTGGGTTTGGAGAAGAGGACAGCCTGTTCGTTGAAAGGTTCATCGTGCTCTCAACGGCCGCCCAGACCCACCGCAGGCTTCATATTTGGCCGCTGGGAGTGCCAGTTGTCCCTTTGCGTTAAGGGTTCAGAGCATTGGAAGAAGCAGCTTAGAGGAGAACCGATAGGCTTTGCAAGAAAGGCATCGGTACACATCGGGACTCTGGGAAGCACTGGTGTTCTGACTCAGTTCCCCAAACACCACCAACTCTCTGTAGTTGAAGCAATGATTCCTTTATCAGAAGCGCCAGCAGCCCCGGCAAAAAAGTTTCTCTCTCAGGCTAACAAGTCCAGCCTGCCGGGAGCTGAATAGTTGTCTGCCACATCTATTCATCTCCGCCCCCTGCCTTTTATCCTCAGAGCTAGAGTGGGGCTTTGCTAGCAGTGGTGGCTCGTCCGTCCCAAGGACCGGCCCATAGATTTCCACTGCTCTCCTCTCCTCTGCCTTCTGTGCATCCATGCATCAGGCACTGGACCCAGATGTTCCTCCTCTTCCTCATCAGCCACGTCGAGACCTGGGGGCTGTTGACTCTCCACCTGAGGGCTGATGGACAGCCCAGGCTCCATGTCTGTCTGTCTGTCTGTCTCTCTCTGTCTGTCTCTCTCTGTCTGTCTCTCTCTCTCTCTCTCTCTGTCTCTATCTCTCTCTGTCTCTCTGTCTCTGTCTCTCTCTTTCTCTCTCTCTCTATCTCTCTCTGTCTCTGTCTCTCTCTGTCTCTCTGTCTCTGTCTCTGTCTCTGTCTCTGTCTCTCTCTCTGTCAGCTCCATTCCCTCTCCCACCTCGGAGCTCTCAGGTTGCATTGATGCTGACCCTGATTCCCACACCGCCTCCTCTGAAGCTGCCTTGATGCTGACTCTGACTCCCACACCACCTCCTCATCCGATTCGGCTGCTGGAGGGGGCTGGCCGCCGAGAGGCGGCACCAGTTGTTGCAAGAGAGGTTGACACTTTTCAGTCTCCGTCCTGGGATGCTTTCATGCAGAATATAAGTGCAGGCCTGACACTGGGTCTCCTTGCCGTGCCCAACTCCCTCAAAGCTTTGCATGAAGGAAGCCATGACATTGTACTTTGCTCCCTTCATCCTGACATGGTGCCATAAAAAGAATAGAAAGCCTTACGAACCTCTTGCGCTAAGCTGGGTTTGGCTTGTTCAGGGCCCCTTGAGCGATTTTGCACAGGAAATGAGTCAAATCAGAATAAAGCTGGAAGGAATCTCGGAGGTCAAACAGCCCAGCCCCCTGCTGGTGACCCTATACCAGGGGTCCCCAATAGTATTGACTTAACTTCCCTACTGGTTTGCAAATATGACCTCCACGCATGCGCTCAACCTTCCACGCATTCGCTTTTGGGGAAAAAAGGGCCTAAATGGGATGCCATGGAGCCGGGGTGTTCATAATTTTCACAACCGGTTCGCAGAAACCGGCCCGAACCGGTAGAATACCATCTTTGGCCCCTGACATTTGCAGCTTGGCAGCCCAGCTGGGAGGGGTGTGAGATGGGGGCCAGGCCAGGCCGGCAGTGGGGGGAGGAGGGTGGTTGCTTGCATGTGCAGCTCCACTCATACAAGAGGGAAGAGAAGGTTTTGGGGTGCTGCTCGCACGAGTGGAACTGGCCTGCCTTTTGCCCGATCTGGTTCCAAATAGCCTGCGGTTTGGGGACTGTGGACTCCTGTCCTTCACCACTTCAGACCAGCATTTCAGGTGATCCTTGAAGTCTGGCAAAGCTAGAAGGAAGCCGCCCATTCACTACAGCAGTTCTGAACTTTAGTAAATTAAATTCTCCTTGATTGCTGTAGGATTGTAGGAGTTGAAGGCGGTGCATCTTCCAGTTGTTAAGGCTAAGGAAGGCCGATCTCCTGTAAATAGGTCCAACAAAGGACCTCTCCAAGGTGCTGGTCCTATCCCAAACCCTTGGGCTGGGACTCCTTCACTGGCATTGAGTGCAGGAAGAGAGGGATGGAGTAGTGACAGAGGGAGGGGGAGGGACAGAGAGGGAAGGAAGGGATGGGGAGGGAGGAAGAGAGGGAGGGAGGAGTGACACTGGGAGAGAGAGGGATGGAGGGGGAAGGAAGGGAGGAAGGGGGAGGGGGAAGGGGAGGGAGGGAGTAAAGAAGGAGGAAGGAAGAGAGGAGGAGGGAGGGAGGGAGGAGTGACAGAGGGAGGGGGAGGGACAGAGGGGGAAGGAAGGGAGGAAGGGGGAGTAAAGAAGGAGGGAGGAAGAGAGGGAGGAGTGACAGAGGGAGGGGGAGGGATGAGGGGAGAAGAAAGGGAGGAAGGGGGAGGGAGGGAGTAAAGAAGGAGGGAGGAAGAGAGGAGGAGGAAGGAAGGAAGAAAGACTCACAGGTGCCCACAAGTCATATTAGGAAGAGCCCTGGTGGCTCAGTGGTTAGAATGCAGTATTGCAGGCTAACTTTGCCAACTGCCAGCAGTTCGATCCTGACCGGCTCAGGTTGACTCAGTCTTCCATCCTTCTGAGGGCGGTCAAATGAGGACCCAGAGTGTCGAGGGCAATATGCTGACTCCCTACGGCACTTAGAGAGGGCTCCAAATCCCTATGAAGCTGTATAGAAGTCTTGCTATTTCTATTGGGCCAGAGGAGGCAGGGGACACAAGGCAGAAGGGAACCAACAAGGGATACCCAAGTGTTCTGACCCTCCTCGTCCCACACCAACACACACTCCGAGCCAAAGATAAGTTACGGCATTTAATTAACAGACAGACAGGTCCTTGAGGTGGCACAGTGGTTAGGGTGCAGTACTGCAGGCCACTTCAGCTGACTGTTATCTGCAGTTCAGCGGTTCTAATCTCACCGGCTCAGGGTTGACTCAGCCTTCCATCCTTCCGAGGTGGGTGAAATGAGGACCCGGATTGTTGTTGGGGGCAATATGCTGACTCTGTAAACCGCTTAGAGAGGGCTGAAAGCCCTATGAAGCGGTATATAAGTCTAACTGCTATTGCTATTGCTATTCCTTGGCAGCAAACTGGCACAGACAAGCTTGGGCAGCAATCCAGCACAGATGAGGCTTGGCAGCAATCCAGCCTGTCAAGCTCACCAGAATGTTATCCGACATTGATTCCTGCGTTGACTTCTGCAAGAGGGGCGTGTGCACAAGCACTCCTCTTATAGTCTGGAGAGGAGCCTAATGACCACCAGCTGAGTGCAATTACCTCTTGTAACTGCGCAACTGTTCCTGATGCCTATTAGCTCTTCGGTGCCGGGCATCCAGGAACAACTCACTGCTGGAGTCCGGCTCACTCTCCCTTGTCTCCTCCCCACTGGTCCATGGCTCAGGTGCCTCCTGGTGGCCAACCAGTCTCTCTGCGCCCTGCTCGGAGTCGGAACCCTGTCCAGGGTCCTCCACATCCTCCAGAGCCGACTCATCGGGCCCCTCGCTGTTGGAGTCTGGTGGCAGCTCCAATGGCTCCTGCTGGGCCACAACACCCAAGTATCTACGAGACCTCAGAAAAATGATCCACCTGAATTCTAATAGCATCAAACTCCCAGGATTTTTGCAGGCCAAAGGAAGCCCGTGCTCAGAATTTTACTAGGACAGTAGATTCAACTCTGTTGAGGGAGCCGAGGTGGCGCAGTGGTTAAATGCAGCACTGCAGGCTACTTCAGCTGACTGCAGTTCTGCAGTTCGACTGTTCAAATCTCACCAGCTCAGGGTTGACTCAGCCTTCCATCTTTTCGAGGTGGGTAAAATGAGGACCCGGATTGTTGTTGGGGGCAATATGCTGACTCTGTAAACTGCTTAGAGAGGGCTGAAAGCCCTATGAAGCGGTATATAAGTCTAACTGCTATTGCTATTGCTAAATAAGACAGGGTTTTATTATTGTCTTTTGACTCCCGAAGTAAGGGCTTGGCCTTATTTTTGGGGAGGTCTTATTATTTATATTCTATATGAAAAGGAGGACTAGGGGAGACATGATAGCAGTCTTCCAATATCTCAGGGGTTGCCACAAAGAAGAGGGAGTCAAGCTATTCTCCAAGGCACCTGAGGGCAGGACAAGAAGCAATGGGTGGAAACTAATCAAGGAGAGAAGCAACCTAGAACTAAGGAGAAATTTCCTGACAGTTAGAACAATTAATCAGTAGAACAACTTGCCTCCAGAAGTTTTGAATGCCCCAACGCTGGAAGTCTTTAAGAAGATGTTGGATAGCCATTTGTCTGGAACGGTATAGGGTTTCCTGCCTAGGCAGGGGGTTGGACTAGAAGACCTCCAAGGTCCCTTCCAACTCTGCTATTGTATTGTATTGTATTTTTGAGCTGCAGGAGGCCCCTTAGCCTCAGCCCGCGGCCCACGGATCAGCTGATCCAGATAGGGCCGAAAGTTCTGTCTCTGTTTCTGGCACACTCTGGCCAGACTTAGCCTCGCTGGGATTGCCGCTCTTTTTTCAGCCGCCACAAAGAGAAGGGGTGCAGTAGGCAGGGTTTGTGGGCGCGGCCTCCGTGAGGCCATTCCACGTGGATGACAGATGCATGTGGGTCATATTCTCCCCTCCCCCTGCAGGAAATGGCGGGAACTGGCTGCGCATGCATTTAAATATTTTCAGGGAGGGCTTATTTTAGCACAGTGTTTCTCAATCTTGGCGACTTTAAGTCCTGTGGACTTCAACTCCCAGAATCCCCCAGCCAGCACAGCTGGGAGTTGAAGTCCACAGGACTTAAAGTCGCCAAGGTTGAGAAACACTGTTTTAGCACATGCACTCAAATGCCTGATTGGGCTTATTATCCGGAGAGATCGTATTTTCAGGGAAACAGGGTACATTTGCTCCAGATCAGCTGGAGATCTACTGCAGAGAGTCCTCAACTGCCAACAGTTTGTTTAGCGACTGTTAAAAGTGGCCGCACCACTAAACTCAGTGACTTATGACGGGTCCGTGCCTTAATAACCATTGCACCCTCCCCCATAGTTACATGATCAGCAGCCAAGTGTCTGGCAACCAGCATTATTTATGATGCCCGCAGCATCCCAGCCAGGGCCCCGTGAACCGCCAGTTATGACCTCCCAGCTGGCTTCTGACATGCAAAATCAATGCAGAGAGGCTGGATTCGCTTAGTGACCATATGATTCACTTAACGGCTGCAGCGATTCGCTTCACCCAGGTCCAAAAGAATTAAAATCTGGTGCGACAAACGTAACAGCTGCCTTGCTTAGTGACAGAAATTGTGGTCCCATTTGTAGCTGTAAGTAAAGGATCTACTTTTTACCTATAGTTTATACAGGGAGTCCTTGATTTACGACCACAGTTGAGCCCAACATTTATGCTGTTGAGTGAGCACTTGTTAAGTGAGTTTTGCCCCATTTTACGGCTTTTCTTGCCATAGTTGTTAAGTGAATCGCTGCAGTTGATAAGTCAGTAACCTGGTTGTTAAGTGAATCTGGCTTCCGATTCATAAGATGATGATGATAGATAGATAGATAGATAGATAGATAGATAGATAGATAGATAGATAGATAGACAGACAGACAGACAGACAGACAGACAGACAGACAGACAGACAGACAGACAGACAGATCGATCGATAGATAGATAAAAGAGAGGGAGGGAGAGAGAGACATAAAAGTGGATAAATGATAGATGATAGATGATATATAGATGATGATGGATGGATGAATGGATAGATGGATGGATGGATGGATGGATGGATGGATAGATAGATATAGATAGATAGATAGATAATAGATAGATAGACAGACAGACAGATAAAAGAGAGGGAGGGAGGGAGGGAGGGAGGGAGAGAGAGAAAAGTGGATAAATGATAGATGATAGATGGTATATAGATGATGATGGATGGATGAATGGATAAATGGATGAATGGATAGATGGATGGATGAATGAATGGATGAATGGATAGATGGATGGATGGATTGATGGATGGATGGATGGATGGATGGATGGATAGATAGATAGATAGATAGATAGATGATAGATAGATAGATAGATAATAGATAGATAGATAGATAGATAGATAGATAGATAGATAGATAGATAGATAGATAGATAGAAGAGAGGGAGGGAGGGAGGGAGGGAGGGAGATAAAAGTGGATAAATGATAGATGATGATGGATGGATGAATGGATAGATGGATGGATGGAGGGAGGGAGGGATAGATAGATAGATAGACAGACAGACAGAAGTGTGCACACACAGACATATTTCTAAAGCTTTGCAACTAGCCTCAACTGGAGTCTGTAATTGTGTTTCTAATAGCAGCTTGTTGTGCAACCCTTTGTGAGTGAGATTGCTTATCTACACCGATTAATGCCACAAAAGCGAGATGGGAACTTGTTTTTTGGCTTCAAAAGCAACATTTATTTTGCCGGTGGTTATTCCAATGAAATTTATAAAGATGAAACTTTGCTCCAGGAATGTCCTCAGGTGTGTGTGTGTTGTGTTTTTGTGTGTGTTTGTGTGTGTGTAGGGGGTGCACACCAAAAAAGTGAAGATGGGAACCAGGGCCTCACACTTGAAATCCCACCCTTTTTTTTTTTTTTTTTTTTTACTGTGAGGTGTGGTCAACACACTTTAAAAGGGACAGATCTTTCTTTTCTCATTGCATTGCAATCTTAATTTTGGTTTTTTAATCGTCTCCTTGTGGACTTTGGTGCTCAGCCAGACTCCTTCCAGCAACTCTACTTGGGGGGAAATTTGCAGGCAAAACATCTTGTTTTTGGAAGGGTTAGCTTGGCTATTTTCTTGCAACGCAAAAACAATGTTGTGGTCCACCAGTGGCCAGTAGAGCTGGCAGCAGATTTGGAGGGTGAGAAGGTTGGGGAAGAACCTGGGCCAGTCCTGGAGTCTGGGGAAGGCTCGGATGAGGGCTCTGTGTCGGAGGCAGAGAGGGGGCCAGGGCTGTCCGACAGTTATCGGCTGCCTTCAGAGTCAGACATCTGTGGGGCAGAAGAACAGCTGGAGCCTGTTCCCAGTGTGCGAATGCACAGAGTTGCCAGACGAAGGGAAGAGCTAAAGAACAGGGGTTGACTTGAGAGTAAGGCCACAGGTGGGCGGTGAATGGCCCCTCCCAGAGGGAATAAAAGAGGAGCGAAAGGGGAGTGGAGTTTGCAGGAGACCATTAGTTTGCTTCATTGGTTTGTGACTCTCCGAAGCTCCTTGCCAAGTTCTGCAGATATCAGCCTGGCAGCTCTCCAAGCCAGATAAGGTCTGTGACCGTAAATCCACCCTTGAAAGACTTTGCTGGAGGTGAAGGAGCAGAATTCACAGTCAATTAATAAAAGGGGTTTTTGTTGGGACAAGGAGTTGACTTCATGCTCTTGGGAAGCCTCAGTCAGAACAATCTACTTGCAATGGGTGGCTGTGGCTAAGGGCAAACCCCCTTTCTACTGCCAACGTGCTGAGCCCTTCCCTTCCTTCCGTGCCTGGTGTGTTATGGGGAATTGCCATTGTGAGGAGGGGTGCACACCGGGGGGGGGAGAGAAAATGTTGGGCCTAATGCAAACCAAGAAATAATGGAAGAAAGAAAAAAACCCACAGAGGAGTAAATTAGGATTACTGGCAAATGGCCACAAAATAGTTCCCGAGGAATGCCAAGATTGGTTTCAGAGCCGGGCGCTCAGTCTCGCCCTAGAAGGACATGGAGGGGGGGGGGGAACCTCGCTCTCTTTTGTATCTCTGTCTCCTATCAAACCAAAACCATTTAACCAGGCAGAACTGGAAAGGCTTTTGGTCCCAGTTTTAAAATCCAGCTTCCTCCTTTTTCTTTGAAGTCAGAGGCCTTTCCCTGCGGATACTCGTCAGCTGAGCGCCATCGTGTGGCCATCAGGAGTCATTACACAGAGTTTCCCAAGTATCAGGCACAAACTTCTACCGAGACCCGGAGGATGAGCGTTCCCCTTCCTTCTTTCCTTCCTTCCTCCCTCCCCCTCCCTCCCCCTCTGTCTCTTTCTTTATC
This sequence comes from Thamnophis elegans, assembly GCF_009769535.1. Classification (NCBI taxonomy): domain Eukaryota; kingdom Metazoa; phylum Chordata; class Lepidosauria; order Squamata; family Natricidae; genus Thamnophis; species Thamnophis elegans. Next base: position 4,950,923 of record NC_045552.1, read on the forward strand.
CTTACTTCCTCCCTCCCTTCCCTTCCTTCCTTCCTTTCTTTCTTTCTACTTCGTCCCTTCTTTCCTTTCCTTCCTTCCTCCTTTCTCTCTCCTTCCTGCTTTCCTTCCTTTCTTCCTTCCTTTTTTCTCTCCTTCCTTCCTTTTTCCCTTCCTTCTCTCTTTTCTTCCTTTCTCCTCCTGCTCCTCTTCTTCTCCTTCTACCCTTCCTTCCTTCCTCCCTCCCCTCTCCCTCCCCCCTCTCTCTTTCTTTCTCCTTACTTCCTCCCTCCCCTTCCTTCCTTCCTTTTTTCTTTCTTTCTACTTCCTCCCTCCTTTCCTTTCCTTCCTCCTTTCTCTCTCCTTCCTGCTTTCCTTCCTTCCTTCCTTCCTTCCTTCCTGAGCTACAAATATTCTCTTCTATTGGTACACACAAGTAGATTTTTTGAAAACATAAAGCTTTTGCTCCATAACTATCTGCACTGTTGTCTGAACTCTGCATTTTTTCCCCTGGAATTTGTGGCCATGGATCTTAATTTCCAAATGTCCAAGGCTTGGCACAGTTGGTTAAAATACCACTCTTGCAGGTAATGCAAAAGACTATCTCTGGTTAGTTGGTTTCATGTAAGATTGTTCCCTTACAGAGCATCTGTTCCTTATCAGCTGCGGGCCCTTACAAAATTTTAGCTGGTGTGGCTTTAAGACATGCCCTGCCATGACACCAAGTCAAAGGATTGTTTTTTCCCCCATGATGTCATGGCTAAAACCACCAGAATTGGTTTTAACTGCCGAGTTCAAGCATTTTAAAAAAGGAGAGCAAAGAAAAAATCTTGAAATGTACATCTACAGTGGGACTAGAACTCACAGATTCCTGGTGATTAGTCCAAAGTCACACAATTGGCTTGCATGCCTAACAGAGGTAGGTTTCTACTGGTTCAGACTGGTTGAGCCAAATAGGTAGTAACTTAGCGGTCTGGGTTCTCTCTTGTTTTCGGCATCTGCGCATGCACAGAAGCATTTTTGTAGAACTGCGCATGGACGCATAGCGCACATCAAGCATGTGCAAAGCAAGTGCGCATGCACAGTGCATCCCTGAGTAAAGCAGCGGTAGCAGCAGCCGTAACCCACCCCTGATGCCTAAAGTGGGACTAGAACTCCCAGTCCCCTGGTGATTGGTCCAGAGTCACTCAACCGGCTTTCATGCCTAAGATGGGACTAGAATTCAAAGGTTCCTGGTGATTGATCCAAAGTCACACAGTTTGTTTTCATGCCTATGGCAGGACTAGAACTCATCATCTCCTGGTGATTGGCTCAAAATCACCCAGCCAGCTTTCAGGCCTAAAGTCAGACTACAACTCACTATCTCCTGGTTTGTAGGCCAACAACTTCTACATCAAGCTGGCATTTCCATTGTTGGTCACCGTCACAACCAATCAGTTGACTTTCTTCAACCATCCCTCGAAGACAATCCTCAGCATCAGACAATAAGAAAAGTGAACCAAATCCATTCTGCACCTTTTTCCTTTTTTTAATCTTCTGCCCAAGAAGTCTTGGAAGGGTTTTTGTTTTGTTTTAAATTTGCTTTCTTTTCTTGGTTGGTTGGCAACCCTTGTAGAGCCTTTTTTCCCCCCAGGGTTTAAGAAATAATATTCACTTGACCTCTCTCAAAAGTGGGAGAGATCTATTCTTCCTGTCCTCTCCCACCCTCCTCAACACCGCTGAATTGTTTCCAAAATTATAGCTGTTTTCTTCAGAGGTTTGGAGAGAAACAAAGGAGAGAGAGAGGATGGTTTGTCAAAACAGCTGAGCCTGAGGCCTTTCTTTTTAACATGCTGTTTGCTCTTTACCTTTCTGTATTTCATCTTCTAATCTAAGATTGACTTCCCTCCTTCTACAGGGTAGAATCTTCGGGAGTGACAACCCTTGGAGTTATTTTGCTAATATCTAGCATGGTTTATACTATTTGTCCCCATCCTCCATCCCAGCAACTGCAACTCTTCTGTAGAGGGGTATAAAACTCATTCTACATAAAGGGAAAGGTTCCCCTCACACATCTGTGCTAGTCGTTCCTGACTCTAGGGGGTGGTGCTCATCTCCATTTCAAAGCCGAAGACCCAGCGCTGTCTGTTGTAGCCCAGCAGGAGCCATTGGAGCTGCCACCAGACTCCGACAGCGAGGGGCCCTATGAGTCGGCTCTGGAGGATGTGGAGGACCCTGGACAGGGTTCCGACTCCGAGCAGGGCGCAGAGAGGCTGGTTGGCCACCAGGAGGCACCTGAGCCTTGGACTAGTGGGGAGGAGACAAGGGAGAGTGAGCCAGATGACAGTAGTGATTTGTTCCTGGATGCATGCATCGAAGAGCTAATAGGTGTCAGGAACAGTTGCGCAGTTACAGGAGGTAATTGCACTCAGCTAGTGGTCATTAGGCTCCTCTCCAGACTATAAAAAGCCTACTTGTGCACACGGCCCTCTTTACAGAAGTCAACACAGGATCGAATGTCGGAGAACATTGTATGAGCTTGGCAGGCTGGATTGCTGCCAAGTCTTATTTGTATTTATTGCTGCCCAAGCTTGTCTGTGCCGGATTGCTGCCAAGGACCTGTTTGTCTGTTAATTAAATGCCCTAATTTATCTCTGGCTCAGAGTGTGCTTTGGTGTGGAACGAGGGGGCTCAGAACAACTGTCCAGACATCTCCGTGGTCATGTGGCCAGCAGGACTAAACGCCGAAGGCGTACGGAATGCTGTTCCCTTCCCACCAAAGGTGGCCCCTGTTTTTCTACTTGCATATTTTACGTGCTTTCAAACTGCTAGGTTGGCAGAAGCTGGGACAAGTAACAGGAGCTCACTCCGTTACGTGGTTCTAGGGATTCGAACCACATAACTGCCGACCATTCTGATTGCATCTTAGCCACTGAGCCACCGCGTCTCTATTCATTCTACATATATGAGGATTAAATGGGTGTCTTGATTACAAAAGGGTCGACAAAAGGAAAATAAAATATGAAAGAAGAGAGTGTATTAAACATGTGCAGAATGGCTGCCTCTACTTATTTCCTCCCCCCCCCCAACAATATGAAGGCATTAAAGAAGAAAGGATGATTGAAGCTACAGAGAAAGATACAGAGGAGGAGGGGGAGGAGGAAGAGCTGGAGGAGGAGAGGAGGAGGTGGTGGTTAACTATTCAGTTGCAGGAATTGGGTAGGTCTAGTCTAGGGAAAGGAAGGACCAGGGGTGACAAGATAGCAGTCTTCCAATATCTCAGGGGTTGCCACAAAGAAGAGGGAGTCCAACTATTCTCCAAGGCACCTGAGGGCAGAACAAGAAGCAATGGGTGGAAATTAACCAAGGAGAGAAGCAACCTAGAACTAAGGAGATACTTCCTGGCAGTTGGAACAATTAATCAGTGGGACTACTTGCCTCCAGAAGTAGTGGGTGCTCCATTACTGGAGACTTTGAAGAAGAGTTTGGACAGCCATTTATTATTTGGTTATCTTTAAAGGTTGCCATGCTTTTCCCCCCTTGGATCACAGTCTGACACATTGTCACCCCAAGCAGCCACCTTCTAACATAACAGAATGTGTGAAAGGCAAGCTGTTTTGTAAACCATGGGATAGCACAAGATATCAAAAGGGTTAAACAAGCGATATTAAACGGCAGCTTAGCATGTTGCATGAAGCCAACTGTGTTCTAATTGTAACCATCAGTTAAACTAACCACCTGGCTTGGCATGATGGGAGAAGCATAGAGACTTTTTGCCTACTGTGGAAAATTATTATTATTATTATTATTATTATTATTATTATTATTATTATTATTGCGTGGTTAATCTTTGGTGAGATTCACAGCCTTTAGCTTGACAGCTCGAGTCCTAACCAAGGACCTAGGAACTGTTAAGGTAACGTCGGAGGATATAAGCTGTTCCAAGTAGGGTGGTGTTTTTGTAGAATCAGAATGTTCAAGTCTGGTAAATTTAAAATTTCCAAATAGCGAGGTAGCCCATTGGGTATTGCTCCAAGGGCTCCAATTACAATCAGGACAACAGACAATTTCTTTTTCCACAGTCGCACAACTTCAATTTGCAAGTCCCGGTACTTTGTGATTTTTTTCTTGCTGTTTATCTTCGATTCGTGCATCTCCAGGTATTGCAATGTCAATGAACCATACTTTCTTCTTTTCAACTATTGTTATGTCAGGTGTGTTGTGGGCCAAGTGCCTGGATTCTGAAATCCCACAAGATCTTGACTTTCTCATTCTCTAAAATTTTCTGAACCTGATGCTCCCAGTGGTTTTTGCTGTACTCAAATACAAACTTTTGGCACAATTTCCAGTGAATGATCTTAGCAACGCGCTCATGGCATTGTAGGTAGTCAGTTTGTGAAATTTTGCTGCACCCACTGATCAAGTGGTCGACTGTCTCATCTTTCTCATTACAGAGGCGACATTTGCTGTTGGTGGTAACATGTTGAATTTTTGCTTTCATGCAGTTTGTGGTTAAGGCTTGTTCTTGAGCTGCCAAAATAAAGCCTTCTGTTTCTTTTTTCAGTGCTCCTGATCTTAACCAGTTCCAAGTTAGCTTTTGGTCAGCTTTGCCTTCAATACTTTTCAAGTATTTTTGAAATCCACGTTTTGCTGGCTCAGACTGATAGTAAGTTTTCATAATAGAGATGTTTTCCTCCCTAATCCAGATTTTTCACTTTTTCACTTTTTCTTCCAGTAGCTTGTCAGCTCCATGCCCTGCTTGCCTAGCAGAGGGAGCTGAGCCCTGTAGCTCATTTTTCGCAGAATGCCCAGGAGCCATTGCATCCAATGGAACCCTTGTTAATCCGGGCGACGGTTCAGCCAGCATAAATTTCACTTTTTCGTATTCACCATATTTGAATGGGTTGTGGAGCAAATTTTGTCTGGCCCTTCACTTAAGACCTGTCTGATATGGTTGTACCTGTTCAGCATATCCCTTAGGATCATTAGAGCACGCAAGACCCTCCACCACGACAAGGTAAAGCTTATCATCATCATCATCATCATCATCATCATCATCATCATCATCATCACCACCACCACCACCACCATCATCACCATCATCACCATCTTTATTCATGAAACTCAGCCAACTGAACATTCAAAAATGCGTTACAAATACTATTGACTGGTGCTAATGGTTGATACGGATTGCTGCCAGCATCCTAGTTATCAATTAACCTTCTTAAAATATAAGATGTTCCAAGTAGTGCAGTTTTTTGCAGTTCCCCTGGCATTATTGCAGGAAGCTGTAATTTGTAGATGTATCTTATAAAATTCTTGGACATGATACCAAGTGCCCCGATGACAATGGCTATCACTGTTACATGCTTCATCCATAGCCGTGTAGTTTCAATGGCCAGATTGCGATATTTTGTGATTTTTTTCTAGTTTTTTTTACTTCATCAACTCTGGCATCTCCTGGTACCGCGACGTCAATAAATTGTACGTTTCGGATTGTCCGTGAATTTTTTTTATCTACGCTTTCGTGGCATTAGTTTGTAGCGCTTCTTCTGTTCTGTTGTTGTTGTTGTTATATACTTTATTCATTAAACATGAAACTCAGCCAACTGAACATTCAAAAATGCATCACAAATACCAGTGACTGGTGCTAATGGTTGATACAGTTTGCTGCCAACATCCTAGGTATCAACCAAGGACCTTCTTAAAATATAAGATCTTCCGAGTAGCGCTGTTTTTTGCAGTTCCTCTGGGGTTATGGCAGGAAGCGGCAATTTGTTGATGTATCTTGTAAAATTCTTGGACATGGTGCCAAGTGCCCCAATGACAATGGGTATCACTGTTACATGCTTTGTTGTTGTTGTTATTGTTATTAAAAAGACTGGGGGGGGGGAATTTGCCCTCTGTGTTATGGAGCCACCGGCAATTGGCAATTGGCAATTTAATAAATTTGTATGCCGCCCAATCCCGCAGGACTCTGGGCAGCTTACAGAAAGATAAAAATAAAAAGTAATATGAGATACAATTTAAAAAACAACACACCATACATTCCGTCTGGGTGGGGCTGGACCTTGTTCAACAGCCCCAGGCCTGCCGGAACAGCCAGGTTTTAGTGGCTTTTCGGAAGGCCGAGAGAGTGGGAAGGGTCCGGATCTCTAAGGGTAGATCGTTCCACAGGGCTGGAGCAGCTACAGAGAAGGCCCTCCCCCGAGGGGCCGCCAGCCGGCATTGTCCGGTCGGCGGGACTTGGAGAAGGCCCAACCAGTGAGATCTTATTGGTCGTTGGGAGGTATGTGGCAGGAGGCGGTCTCTCAGATATCCGGGAGAAACAGGGACTAGTTGGAAAATAAATAAATGAAAGGCCTTTTTAAATTTCCATCTGTCAAGGGAGGTAAAACATGGACTAACCCTGGCAAGAAAAATGGAATGGTGTTCTCAGATCAAGGGTGGAGGGAGAGGAATGACAGAGTGAGGAACAAGAGCTTGCGAAACACCTGGCACATTATAGGATCTGCTTAAAGATCCATCCGTTTCTCTGATCCTGCCGGGATTTGAGGGATGGATAGGAAATTGAAGAGCGAGCAAGCGACTCGCAATAAACCATTGATCAGCCGAAGTCGTGCCGGAGACAGGTTCTTAAAAGGGGAAAGAAAGGTGGGGAGATGCTCAGCTCAGCTACAGGAGGGGAGAGAAAATTAAATAGGGTAGTAGAAGGAGAACTGAGACTAGTTAATAATGATGTAATGGGGCTTACTTTAGCCAAACCAGCCCTTGCTCTAAGGAAGAGTAAGGATAACTAAGCGTGAGTAATTCAACTATAGATAGTGCTCAACTTACGACCACAATCGGGGCCAGAATTTTTATTTGCTAAGTAAGGCAGTTGTTAAGTGAATCGTGCCTGATTTTGTGACCTTTTTTTTTTGCCACGGCTGTTAAGTGAATCACACGGTCGTTAATCAAATCAGACTCCCTCCTCTTGATTTTGCTTGTCAGAAGGTGGCTGGGAAGGTCTCCAACGGTGATCATATGACCCTGGGATGTTACAACCGTCGTAAAGATGGTACTTAAAAAAATAACGACCCATGTTTTATTTGAGGTTTTCTTTTTACACCATACATATTTTGTGAACAATGCATTGACTGAGTCAAATCTTTCTTAAACAATGTTAACAACAATAGTACAAATATGTTTATGTAATCATAATCTTTCAACTTCAACAATACTGTTCTCTCTTTATAATTCTTTATCATTTTCCCCATTAATTGATTGGCAAACAGATAACATTTCTTTATGCCATGTATATGTTGGTTCCACCACAAAACCGCGGTAGACTGAAGCGTGTGTGACTAAAGCGCGGTGACAAAACCGCACCGTCAAAACCGCGCGACAACAGCACACCGACAACAGCGCGCCGACAGAAGCGCGCTGTAACATAACCCTAAAAATAACCCTAAACCTAACCCTAAACCTAACGCTAAACCTACCCTAAACCTACCCTAAACCTAACCCTAAACCTAACCCTAAACCTTACCTTAAGTTAAATCGCGCTTCTGTCGGCGCGCTGTTGTCGGCGCGCTGTTGTCGGCGCGCTTCTGACATCGCGGTTTTAGCGCCACGGTGTTGTCGGCACGCTTTTGACGTTCGCGGTTATGTCGTGCCACGATATATGTTATCCCCTACTAAATTACTAATATTTAATATTTTAAAAATTACTCATTATCCCAGCATAACTTCAATATTCCAAAATGTGTAGGGTTACTAATAAAGCCGAATATTAACAATATTTAATCAATCCCGGGAGTAGATCTCAAAATCCCCACAATTTCTAGTCCTTAAGAATTTAAATTCACAACATCCTGTAACACACTATTAATGTTAATAATACACAGGGTGGTACCAAGTGCCCGAGTTTGGGGCCCGTGTCCATGGGGATGCTGTGACAATTGTGTGAGGGCCAGCTGTGATGGATTTTTTTCAATTCCGTTGAAATTTAGGGAAAGGAAACTGAAAGAATCTTTAGAACTCTGTAAAGAAATTGGCAGATATGTTTCCTGACATAAAGCATGGACTTTTTTTCCATACTGGTCAAATTCAGGGAGTTGAAGCGAAGAGGTCAGCCAGAGCAGGCAAGAAGGGCGAGATGGAGGAAGCAGATGTGCCACCAAACCTGGCCATTTTTCTACACGCTTCTTCGCACACATCGCCACAGCTGCCATCTTGACTGGGACGCTCTGCCCCCACGGATGTCACTGGTTTTGGCATCTCCATGGAGATCCTTTGAACTCAGCCAGACCCAGATCTGCAAACAACATGCAATCTATCACTGCCAACTTTTTTTTTTGTTAGTTTTGAGTGCATTTTTGGAGACCTTCAGTTGAAAACATCTCCCAACTAGCACAACAAGGAGTTGGGGCTGGCTTCAGACTTTGCTCCCCCAAATATGTCACTTCAAAGGCAGCCTGGGTTGTTATCTATGAAGCAGAACATCTAAACTCAACAGCAATGCCAGTGGCATCTATCCAGTATGCATTCTTGGCTACTTCTAGAGATATTTATGATCTAATGTGATGTCTCAACTCAATTCCACCAATTTTGGCTACTTTCTTCTGTGGTAAATGAATCCCAAGGTTTGTTCTAGACTTTAGATAGCTGCTAAATGTAGGTTGTTATTCCATGTTGGTCTCAGTGCATTTGTGTGGATCCAATTAGTATGGCTTAGCCAGCAATTTGATCAACCAGTTTTAACCAAAAACAGGTGTGAAATAGGGAAGGATACTGCAAAATCTCCATTCCCTCCCCACTCTGGGACCAACCAGAGGTGGTATTTGCCAGTTCTCCAAACTACTCAAAATTTCCGCTAATGGTTCTCCAGAACCTGTCAGAACCTGCTGAATTTCACCCCTGGTTTATTCCCCTGACAGCCCCCCACTTCCCCCCCCTCCTTGCTTCCCTCTCTCATGTCTTGTCTTGGGCAGGGGGGGCTGGACTAGAAGGCCTCCAAGGTTCCTTCCAGCCCTATGATCCTGTGCTTCTGTTTCTCTACTGTTAGCCGCCATCTCTCTCTCTCTCTCCCTCCCCTTCCTCTCCCTTTTTCTCTCTCCTTCTCTTTCTCCCTTTCTCTCCCTTTCTTTCCTTTCTCTCTCTCCCATTTTCTCTCTCTCATGTCTCTCCCCTTTTCTCTCTCCCTTTCTCTCTCTCCCTTTCTTTCTCTCTCTCCCTCTCTCACCCTTTCTCTCCTTCTCTTTCTCCCTTTCTCTCCCTTTCTCTTTCTCCCTTCCTTCCTCTCCTTTCTCTCTCTCCCTTTCTTTCTCTCTCTCCCTCTCTCACCCTTTCTCTCCTTCTCTTTCTCCCTTTCTCTCCCTTTCTCTTTCTCCCTTCCTTTCTCTTCTTTCTCTCTCTCACCTATGTCTCTCCCCCTTTCTCTCTCTCCTTCTCTTTCTCCCTTTCTCTTTCTCCCTTCCTTCCTCTCCTCTCTCTCTCCCTTTCTCTCTCTCTCCTTATGTCTCTCCCCTTTTCTCTCTCTTTCTCTCTCTCCCTTTATCTTTCTCTCTCTCTCTCCCTTTATCTCTCTCTCTCTCCCTCCCTTTCTCTCTTCTTTCTCCCTTTCTCTCCCTTTCTCTTTCTCCCTTCCTTTCTCTCTCTCCCTTTTTCTCTCTCTCCTTATGTCTCTCTCCTCTTTCCCCTTTTCTTTCTTTCTCTCTCTCTCTTTCTCTATTTATCTATGCCCCCTAGCCTCCCACCCTCTTCCTTCTCTCCCCTCGGCTGGTCCTCTTCTCCTTCTCCTTCTCTTCTTTCTTTCTAAACACTTCCTCCCTCCTCCTCCTCCTCCTCCTCCTCCTCCTCTCGGGAGCCCCGCACTCCCCCGAGCGTTATGACTTCATCCCGGCGCGCGCGCGGGCTGCCGGCAAGGAGAAATAAATCTTCATAAAGGCTGGGTTGTGATTAATCCGTGGGCCAAGGCTCGAGAGCGGGACCTTTCCCATTAGTGGATAATGGGAAGATGGAAAGCTCCTGTCGCCGGCAGTAGCTGCCCGTCATTTGTTCCACTTTGCACTCCATTTGGCGGGGAGACTACAAGGCACTCCATCAAAAATATTTTCAGAGTTAATTTCCGTCCCTTAATCTGCTTGATTCTTATTTTGTATCGAATGGCAGAATCGATTTTCGTGGCGACTAAATTAAATAAGGATCTTTTCATGCATGGGGGAGCCTGGGAGGTAAGGGGAGAGAGGTGGGGGGGAGGAAGGGAGCAAGGAGGAATTAGAAAAAGAGGGGGAAAGGGGGTGACTGGCACCGGAATATTTCTTTTTTTGGGGGGGAGATAACAGCCTCCCCTCCCCATCTGTTCCCACCATTCACACGTGTATCAGAGAGGGCTGAAGGAGGCCATACACAGAACCGTCCTGCTTTCTGGTGCTCGAATTCTTCTGGGCTGGATTCAAAGCTATGATCCTGCCCAGGGGTGAAATCCAGCAGGTTCTGACAGGTCCTGGAGAACCAGTAGAATTCCAGCAGAAATTTTGAGTAGTTCGGAGAACCGGTAGCAGAAATTTTGAGTAGTTCGGAGAACCGGTAGCGGAAAATTTGGGTAGTTCTGAGAACTGGTAGTGGAAATTTTGAGTAGTTCGGCAAATCGGTAGCGGAAATTTTGAGTAGTTCAGAGAACCAGTAGCAGAAATTTTGAGTAGTTTGGAGAACCGGTAGCGGAAAATTTGGGTAGTTCTGAGAACTGGTAGTGGAAATTTTGAGTAGTTCGGCAAATTGGTAGCGGAAATTTTGAGTAGTTCAGAGAACCAGTAGCAGAAATTTTGAGTAGTTTGGAGAACCGGTAGCGGAAAATTTGGGTAGTTCTGAGAACTGGTAGTGGAAATTTTGAGTAGTTCGGCAAATTGGTAGCGGAAATTTTGAGTAGTTCGGAGAACCGGTAGCAGAAATTTTGAGTAGTTCGGAGAACTGGTAGTGGAAATTTTGAGTAGTTCGGCAAATCAGTAGGGGAAATTTTGAGTAGTTCATTGAACCGGTAGCAGAAATTTTGAGTAGTTCGGAGAACCAGCAAACACCACCTCTGGCTGGCCCCCAAGTGGGGTGGGAATGGAGATTTTGCAGTATCCTTCCCCTGCCACGCCCACCAAGCCACACCACGCCCACCAAGCCACACCACGCCCACCAAACCATGCCCACAGAACTGGTAGTAACAAAATTTGAATTTCACCATTGGATCCTGCCCATTTGAGTCCTGGTATTTTGCATTTTGGAGAATTGTGGGGAAGACCATTTAAACGGCCCAGCCTTCTTGGAGAGGACTTCCGGTCCATTCAACGCTCGAAGGGAGAAGCTGTATAATTGTAAGAGTCTCACTTGATGGCAAAAAAAAGAAGGGTGTGTGTGTGCAGCCTGTAAATTTAATAAATAGAAACAATCCAGATCATAAAAGCAAAGAAATCGGTGGTCGGTCCTTCCTAGGGCTTTTATTCGCCAATAAATCAAAGTCGGCAGCTCGGATGGCAGGAGAAGCATTGTGTATCTTAACACACCCTGATATGCGAAGCTCAGATATGGGAATCAGGAATTTGACTTTGTCAAGTACGCAACGTAGTTTACCTAGTTGAGTAATGAAAGGTTTGTTTGTAAGCAAACAACCGAACCCAGAGAGCACCAAGGCCCTTCCCAGTTCAACCCTGAGCTACAAATATTCTCATCCGCAGGTAGTCCATGACTTATAACCACCATTGGGAACAGAATTTCAGTTATTAAGCAAAGCAGTTCTTAAGTTGGGCCCCATCCGATGACGGTTTTTGTCACAGTTGAGAGATTCGCTGTTGTTGTTAAGTGAATCACATGGTCGTTAAGCGAACCTGGTCCGTCCGTCCCCCCCCAATTGACTGTGCTTGCCAGAAGCTGGGAAGATTGCGAATGGGGATCGCGTGACCTCAGGATACTGCAACTGTCGTAAATACGCGCCACTTGCCAATCATCTGAATCTTGATCACGTGACCATAGGGATACAGAGATGGTCATAAGTGTGAATACAGAAAGTAACACCGTTGCAGACGGTTCAGAAGGCGCACGAAGAAAAGCGGTACCAACCGGTACAAGGACCCCCCCCCCTCTACCCTGCACTGCACATCAGAGCAACTAAACACAAGGACAGTCCCCCCACCCCAATGCCATCACTCTGCTAAACAACTCATTCCCACAACACTATCAAATTGTTTACTAAGACTGTATTACTATTATTCTTCTCATCCTTCCTATTACCTATCTCCTCCCACTTATGACTATAACCTTGTTGCTTGTATCTTTATGATTTATATTACTTTATTTAGTTTTCTAGTATGATTTGATTGCTTATTTAGTATCCTATGACTCTCACAAAGTGTTGCATCTTACAACAAGACAAATTCCTTCTGTGTCCAATCACACTTGGCCAATAAAGAATTCTGTTCTATTCTACCCTATCCTACCCCACCCTTTTCTATTCTAATTTCGGTTCTATTCTAATTTCTATTCAATTTCTATTTCTATTTCTATTATTTCTATTTCTATTTCTATTTCTATTTCTATTTCTATTATTTCTATTTCTATTTCTATTTCTATTTCTATTTCTATTATTTCTATTTCTATTTCTATTTCTATTTCTATTTCTATTTCTATTTCTATTTCTATTTCTATTTCTATTATTTCTATTTCTATTTCTATTTCTATTTCTATTTCTATTTCTATTTCTATTTCTATTTATTTCTATTTCTATTTCTATTTCTATTTCTATTATTATTTCTATTTCTATTTCTATTTCTATTTCTATTTCTATTTCTATTTCTATTTCTATTTCTATTTCTATTTCTATTTCTATTTCTATTTCTATTTCTATTTCTATTTCTATTTCTATTTCTATTTCTATTCTACCCTACCCTACCCTACCCTATTCTATTCTATTCTATTCTAATTTCTATTCTAATTTCTATTCTATTTTAATTTCTGTTCTACTCTGTTCTAATTTCTATTCTATTTTAATTTCTGTTCTACTCTATTCTATTCTAATTTCTATTCTATTTTAATTTTTGTTCTACTATATTCTATTCTAATTTCTATTCTATTTTAATTTTTGTTCTACTCTATTCTATTCTATTTTAATTTTTGTTCTACTATATTCTATTCTAATTTCTATTCTATTTTAATTTTTGTTCTACTCTATTCTATTCTAATTTCTATTCTATTTTAATTTCTGTTCTACTCTATTCTATTCTAATTTCTATTCTATTTTAATTTTTGTTCTATTCTACTCTATTCTATTCTATTCTATTCTATTCTAATTTCTATTCTATTTTCATTTCTGTTCTACTATATTCTATTCTAATTTCTATTCTATTTTCATTTTTGTTCTACTCTATTCTAATTTCTATTCTATTTTCATTTCTGTTCTACTCTACTCTACTCTACTCTACTCTACTCTACTCTACTCTACTCTACTCTACTCTACTCTATTCTTGTCCTATCCTATTCTATCCTATTGTTTTATTCTATTCTAATCAGCAACTCATCTCAGCAATCAACAAAAGGAGCCAAAATTAAGGCCCTGGGTTTAAATTATTCCATGGACATTTCCCCTTCCTAGGAAGCAAATCGCAGAGTCCCAGGATGCCCAGCCCCAAGAAGCAAGGGAAAGCGAGGGCTGTTGACAAAGAATAATCATCCAAAAGACAAATACACCAACAAACCATCTCTTTCCCTGTCCATGTCAGGCTTAAGCGTCCCTTCCCGTCCCCGTCCTCCCCCACTTCCCAATCAGGCCTATCTGTGCTCATTTCATCCGCCATTCTTCTTCCGTTGTCAGATGGGCTGGCGGGCACCCCCTCCCTCCCCCCCCCAGCCCATTCGGGGGTCCCCACGGGGGAGGGAACGCTGTTCCTTCCGTCTGCCTCACATAACCCTTTTGCCCAGAAAAGCAGTGAGTTCATTTACTCGCGCCGGAGCCACAGCAATTCATTTATCTCTCTTTTTTTCTGTATCTTTGACAGCTTGACGTTCCACTGGTTCTCACCAATGCCATCACACGGGGGTGCATGCACCCACACAACACACACACACATAAAACACACACACACACACACAGAGGCCCTGGGCCTGTGCATTCTACGTTTTTTTCTCGTCTGCCTTCTCTTTTCACAGTTAAAAGGAAAAAAAAAATTCTGGGATTGGCACTTGGGAATTATTTTGGGGTGTTGTTTTTTTTTTTACTCTGATGATTACAGCAATAATAATAATGACCGCATTTTATTTTATATGCTTTTGAGGTTTTTGCATCATTTTTTATCTTTTGTTTGTTTGTTTATAAGATCGTAAACTGCCCAGAATTACCCCGTGCTAAGATGAGAGGCCAATACCTTTTACAAACAAACCAATGAACAAATATAAGCTGAATGTTTTACAGCCTCTGAAAAGGCTTCTGGAAGGCAAACCAGTTCAGCAATAAAAGTAGGGCGGGGGGGAAACGGATGTCTTTGCAAAAATAGACAAATAGTCTAGCTGGCATGTTCCTACTTTATAAGAATGTCTTTTGTGTGTGTGTGTATGTATGGTGTGTGTGTGTGTGTTTGCTTCATTCATTCATTTAGAAAATGGATAGGGCCACCCAACTGACTCACAGTGACATACAGCAGTGTTTTTCAACCACTGTGCCGCGGCACACTAGTGTGCCGTGACATAGTGTAAGGTGTGCCGTGGGAAAAACACTTTATATATAGTCAATATAGGCACAGAGTTAATTTTTTTTAACATTTTCTAATGGTGGTGTGCCTCGTGATTTTTTTCATGAAAAAAGTGTGCCTTTGCACAAAAAAGGTTGAAAAACACTGACATACAGGACCAAAATTCTAATAGAAAAATAAAACTCCAATACAGTGATTTATAAAAATAATACTCCAAAACTCCCACCCTCCAATTGAACAGCTTGCCTCCAGAAGTTGTGGGATTCAATTTTTTTAAACTACTGGTTCTGTGGGCATGGCTTGGTGCGTGTGGCTTGGTGGGCGTGGCAGGGGAAGGTTACTGCAAAATCCCCATTCCCTCCCGATCAGCTGAGACTCGGGAAGCAGAGAATAGATGGGGGCGTGGCCAGCCAGAGGTGGTATTTACTGGTTCTCTGAACTACTCAAAATTTCTTCTACAGGTTCTCCAGAATGGGTCAGAACCTGCTGAATACCAACTCTGGTGCATTCATTCATTCATTCAGAAAATAGTTAGGGTACCCATCTGACTCACAGTGACATACAAGAATAAACTCCAATAGAAAAATAAAACTCCAATACAGTGATTTACAAAAATAACACTCCAAAATTCCCACCCTGGGTTAACCAATTAAATGGCTTCCCTCCAGAAGTTGTGGGTATTTCCATCACTGGAGGTTTTCAAGAACAGCCTGGACAGCCGCTTGTCTGAAATAGTGTAAGGTCTCCTGCCTGAGCAGGGGGTTGGACTAGAAGACCTCCAAGGTCCCTTCCAACTCTTGTTATTCTGTTAGAGGTAGTCCTCGACGTGCGACCGCCATTGAGCCCAAAATTTATGTTTCTGAGTGAGGAAAATTTGTTAAGTGACTTTTTTTTTTCCTTGCTGCCTTTACGAAGTGTTAAATTGTGTTGTTGTTGTGTTGTTAAATTCGTCAAACGGTTGCTAAGTGAGTCTCGCTTCCCCGTTGACTTTGCTGGTGGGAAGGGCGCAAAAGGTGATCAGGTGACCCTGGACACTGCCTGGTCACAAATGTGAAAAACGGCCATGAAGTCGCTTTTTTTCAGTGCCGTTGTAACGTCGTCACTAAGTGAAAGGTTGTAAGTCAAGGACTACCTGCATTCTGTTAAATAATAAATAAATAACATTGGCAGGGAGTTTGGCTAAGGACCAATAAGAGTTGCAGGCTAAATGGATTCAAAGCTTAACTTAGAATTGGTTTAGGTGATGCTTGGGGCATTATGTCAGCTGAGTCTGTAGCCATTTTTTCTTAATATAAAGTTTTTTATTTTTTCATTTTCATAACCTATAACCACATGTATACTATTACATAGCCAACATCGTATTATATTATTAAATGTTTACATTAATTCGTCTTACCATCAACTCCCAAAAATTCCCCCTAGCAGCTCTTCAGCTCTCCATACACCATATTTGTACCTATCCATTGTCAACTTGTGAAGCGTTTCCATGACTACTATCGTTGACATAGGAAAAGGGAGGGGAACTCCACGCATACCATTGGCCAGAGTCAGGTCTCATATTCCTACAGCTGGCATGTGAAATGCTCACATTCATAGTCTGCCTGCCGTAGCACCTTGTTGGTGGATGTGATTTATGACACAGACAGAAGGGAGGGGATACAGGGGTAAAGTTCAAATGCAATTAAGCGGAAGTCAGTTTCGGCTCCGCAGAAAAACATGCCAAAATATTGATTCTAATAATGAATGGATTTCTTTTGAACTTTGCCCCGAGGCTTGTAAATTAATCAGGTTATCTTTTGGAAACTTCACATCCATCACTTTCTTCTCCCTCTCTTCTCCTCCTCCCTACCTCCTTTCTTCCCTCTGTCATCCATCTCTTCTCTACTTCCCCTTCCTCTCTCCTTCTCCTTCTCCTTTCTCCCCTTTTCACTCCTTCTTTCTCTCCTCCTCTTCCCTTCCCTCTCTCCTATCCCTCTCTTCTTCCCTTACCTCTCTCCTCTACTTCACAAGCTTCACCTCATTTACTTGGTGTATTTCAGCTTCTGAGCGAGCTGAGCCTGGAGCCATTTATGGCTCTCTGCGTTAGGCAAATTCTAGAAAATTAGGTTGACAATCCACAATATCTTCACTTTTTAATGTTTTAAACTCTACATCCCTGAGCAAACACCATTTGTCACTGATCTCTCAACCACATGTGGACAGTCCAAAGTCCAGAAAGTTTAGCAGTGGGGGGAAAAAAACTTGGCCTAGCCCTAGGCAAATATTTACCTACCTCTACAGAATATGCAGTTCAGGGCAACTTTCTCAAACCTCTAAATACGTTAAACTGCAATACTAATATTTCCATTATAAGAATGTGTTGGAGGTATCTTTGCGTCATACGGCGAGAAGAAACCACAATACTTGGAGACCAGGCAGCTCTTCTCTCTGAGAAGGCGCAAGCCATTTTTTATTTTAAAAAGGGGGGAAAGTTGTAATCCTCAGAGATTTTTCAATTCAATTCAATTTTAATGGATTTGTATGCCGCCCAATCCTGAAGGACTCCCGGCGGCTTACATAAAAACAGTTTAAAAAAATTAAAAGAATTTAAGATACAAGATAAAGCAAATTTAAAAAAGACACAACACGCACTTGATCTTAATGGGGCTGAAGCTCAATCAGAGATCAGCAGCCCCAGGCCTGCCGGAACAGCCAGGTCTTAACAGACTTTCGGAAGGCCAAGAGAGTGGGGAGGGTCCAGATCTCAGGGGGTAGATCGTTCCATAGGGCCGGGGCAGCTACAGAGAAGGCTCTCCTCCGAGGAGCTGCTAGATGACATTGTGTAGTCGACGGCACCCGGAGAAGGCCCACCTTGTGAGATCTTATTGGGCGATGGGAGGTATGTGGCAGGAGGCGGTCACGGAGATATCCAGGTCCTAGGCCACGTAGGGCTTTAAAGGTGATGACCAGCACCTTGAAGCGTGTTCGGAGACCAATAGGGAGCCAGTGCAGCTCACAGAGGATAGGAGATAATATTCTCTTCCCCTTGGATCTCAACAACTCACTCATTCTACGTCCAGGTAGTCCTCCATGTACGACCCACAATTGAATCTTGTGAATTAAGTGAATCTTGCCCCATTTTACGACCTTCTTTGCCACCGTCGTTAAGTGAATCACTTCGGCTGTTACATTAGTGGCATAGTTGTTAAGTGAATCCGGCTTCCCCAAGGTTGCAAAAGAGCCATGACCTTCGGATTCTGCAACCGTCATAAATATGAGCCAGTTGCCAAGCGTCCAAATTTTGACCACGTGATTTACAGGGGAGGCGGCAAAAGTCGTAAGTGTGAAAAATGGTCATATGTTGCTCCCCCACCCCCGCAGGGCAGAGGTGGGTTCCTACCAGTTCGCACCTATTCGGTAGAACCGGTTCGTCAAATCTACCGAACCGGTTAGAAGAGGTTCCACCAGTGGACCCGGAAAGCAGGCCACACCTACAGAAGAAGTTCCAAAATTTTTTGAAACCCACCACTGCCCCAGGGTCATTGTAACTTTGAACAATTACTAAAGAAACTTGTTGTATGTCGAGGACTACCTGTGTCTGTTCTTCTCTGAAAAATCCACATGGTTTCTTTGTAAATCATATCCCTCAACTCCCTTTAACAAGGTTAAATTCTGGGGCTTCCGTCCACCTCCTAGTTGCCCCACCTAATTTACTCACACTTTCCCTATCAACTCATTCTGAGCACAGCCCCAGCCACATTCTCCGCCCTGATCACAAAGTCTATATAACAGATGGTCATTGACGGAACAGAATTTCTTGAGTAGAGACAGCTGGTCAACAGAAAAATCTGAAGTTTTGGTGGGGTATTCTTAAAAACAAAATACAGGTAAGAGAAAGTAAGCCCGTGTGGAAATGTTTGCAAATCCTCTGTCGATGCCAAGTTAGTTTTTTGGAGCAGGAAGAAGAATAAATAGGAATTGAAAAAACTTTGAGGCTTCCCTCTATTGCTACCTTCTAATATTGTGTGTTCGGTTTGGTCATAGATTATGTTAAATTGAGCTGTGTGATTTGTAGGTTATTATATTAAAAGAAGGGATGCGGTGGCTCAGTGGCTAAGACGCAGAGCTTGTTGAGATCAGAAAGGTCGGTAGTTCAGCGGTTCGAATCCTAACGTCGCATAACCGAGGGAGCGCCCGTTACTTGTCCCAGCTTCTGCCGACCTAGCAGTTCGAAAGCATGTAAAAAATGCAAGTAGGAAAATAGGGACCACCTTTGGTGGGAAGGGAACATCTTTGGCATTTAGTTATGCTGGCCACATGACCACGGAGACATCTTCGGACAGCGCTGGCTCTTCGGCTTTGAAACGGAGATGAGCACCATCCCCTAGAGTTGGGAACGTCTAGCACATATGTGCAAGGGGAAAAACCCTTGCCTTTTATATTAAAAGAAATTAGAAACAACCCGTAAGGATTTTTTTTGCATTGGTTTATAGTAAAAAGAAGAATAAGGAAGGGGTGGATCCATTGTGTTGGGAAGAATGATAGGATAGGTGATAGAGAAAGGGTTGAGTGCCTTAAATATTCTTGAGGCCTGGGTGCCCTCTGAGCTTGGTTGTTTTCTTGCAGATGTTTCATTACCCAACTAGGGAACCTCATCAGTGCTAGGAGTGGGGTTTGCTCTCGGTTTATATTCTAGTAGCTTGCCCTCTCAGTGTTGGTGGGGTTTGTGTCTTAGAAGTTCTTTGGTTGGGCTGTTTATTGCTGGCAATTCCTTGATTGGGGTATTGTTAACTTGATGGTTGGTCTGGTGTTAAAATGGTGTTAATCAAATCTTCACTTCGGTCTTCTCTCTAGAAGAAAACTGGGTTCAGTTGGACTCCAGCAGAGTTATCTTAAGTCGTAGCATGGATGATTGATTTGAGCTCACAATATGGGAACAGAACAATTAGCAATAGCAATTGCAAAATTATCCGGGAAGCCATGGAGACGTCCTGCTACAATGAACAGAATGGAATGAGCTTATCTGGAACGTCTTATCTAATAGCAATAGCAATAGACTTATAATATATCGCTTCACGGTGCTTTACAGCCCTCTCTTCAGCGGTTTACAGAGTCGGTGTATTGCCCCCAACAATCTGGGCCCTCATTTTACCCACCTCGGAAGGGTGGAAGGCTGAGTCAAGCTCGATCTGGTCGGGATTGAACTGCTGGCAGTGGGCAGAGTTAGCCTGCAATGCTGCATTCTAACCACTATGCACAATGGAAGAGAGGGAGGGAGGAAAGAAAAAAGGAAGGAAGGAAGGAAGGAAGGAAGGAAGGGAAAAAAAGAAGAGCAATAGCATTTAAGACTTTTATACTGCTTTACAGTGTTTCACAGCCCTCTCTAAGCGGTTTATAAGTCAGCTTTTGCCCCCAATAATCTGGGTCCTCATTTTACCCACCTTGGAGTCGTTGCTGGGGTATGTCTAATTTGATGAAAAGAAGGAGCAGGAGTGACATGATAGAAGGGTTCTGATATCTCAGGGGCTGTCCCAAAGAAGAGGGGGTCAAGCTATTCTCCAAAGCACCTGAGGGCAGAACAAGAAGCAACGGGTGGAAACTAATCAAGGAGAGAAGCAACCTAGAATTAAGGCTTGTTTGAACTGAGGAATTTCCTGACAGTGAGAACAATTAACCAGTGGAACAAATTGCCTCCAGAAATTGTAAATGTCCCAACACTGGAAGTGTTTAAGAAGAGATTAGACAACCATTTGTCTAAAGTGGTGCAGGGTTTCCTGTCTAAGCAGGTGGTTGGACTAGAAGACCTCCAAGGTTCCTTCCAACTATTCCTATTCCATTCCTATTCTATTCCATTCCTATTCTATTCTATTCTATTCTATTCTATTCTACTCTACTCTACTCTACTCCTATTCCTATTCCTATTCCATTCCATTCCTTTTTTCCTTTATTCTATTCTATTCTATTCCATTCCTTTTTTCCTCTATTCTATTCTATTCTATTCTATACCACATTCCACATTCCACATTCCACATTCCATATTCCATATTCCATATTCCATATTCCATATTCCATATTCCACATTCCACATTCCATATTCTATTCTATTCTATTCTTCATTCCATATTCTATTCTATTCTATTCTAATCTATTCTATTCCATATTCCATATTCCATATTCCATATTCCATATTCCATATTCCATATTCCATATTCCATATTCTATTCTATTCTATTTCTTCATTCCATATTCTATTCTATTCTAATCTATTCTTCATTCCATATTCTATTCTATTCTATTCTATTCCTTATTCCATATTCCATATTCCATATTCCATATTCCATATTCCATATTCCATATTCCATATTCCATATTCCATATTCCATATTCTATTCTATTCTATTTCTTCATTCCATATTCTATTCTATTCTAATCTATTCTATTCCTTATTCCATATTCCATATTCCATATTCCATATTCCATATTCCATATTCTATATTCTATTCTATTCTATTTCTTCATTCCATATTCTATTCCATTCCATTCCATTCCTTTTTCTTCCTTTATTCTATTCTGTTCCGTTCCATTCCATTCCATTCCATCCTATTCCAAGATGAACGTAGTACAGATTTGTTATTCAGCTGGGCTAAGTTTTATCTGTGAAAATAAGGATTGTAGGAAACTCAAGCAAGCGAGAATGAGGGCGGGGGGGGGGAGGGAAATACCCCGTTACCCTTCCTAGAAGTCTGCAAAACATGTTTTCTTAAAAACAAAAAAAGGAACTGGGAGCTGAAGGCAAACTTCAGGGGTCTGCCTTCATGTCAGCCCGTGCGGCGAAGAAGCTGCACTACAAATGCAAAAAAACCCAACACAACCCAAATCTACACAACTCGGCAGCGCTGAAGGGCGAGGCGCGAGTTAGAAGCGAGCTGCCTTGAAATCAATGGGATTTTCTTTCAACTGAATGTTTTTAGGATTGGATGTTAAGCTCATCGATTGCAGGCAACCCAAACCCCAGTTAAATGTTTAATTCCCATTGATTGCAATAGGGGCTTTTTTCTCTTCATGAAAGTCTAGTGGAGCCTGGGAGGCTAACTAAGTTATTGTAGCCCGGGGTTCCCTCTTACTATAACAGATATATCTTCATGAATTCACTTCTGCTAAAACAAGGTTACCAGGGAGCAATTTAAAAAGCAAACCGAAAAGACAAAAAAGAGAGAGAAAACGATCCGAGTGTTTTTGTTTTCTCGGTGGTCTATGCCGAAGAGATCAGTGGGTGATCATGGAGAACCAACTCTCTGTGAAATCCTGAAACTTAGCAGTGGGGCCCTAATTCAAACGTTGGCATCTGCTTCTTTTTTTTAAACCTGGGAGGTCAAAATGTAATTCTTCAGCAGGCTAAGTATAAGTAGCCCTCAAGCAGGGGTGGGTTCCTGCCAGTTCTAACCTCTTCCACAAATCTACAGGGCTGTTTAGAACCGGTTGCAGCTCCCTCCCCCCCCCACCCCCGGCACATCATCAAGATGAAGAGTGAGAGGAGGAATTCTGGGAGTTGAAGTCCACAAGTCAAGTTTGAACACCCCTGGTTTTTTTTTCTAAAGGGTTAGGGGTGCGAGGGTCTTGTAACTTGACAGCTTTAAGACTTGCACACTTCAATGCCAGAGTTCCTGAGCCAACATGACTGGAAGAGGAATTCTGGGAGTTGAAGTCCACAAGTCTTAAAGCTGTCAAGTTTGAACACCCCTGGGTTTTTTTTTTCCTAAAGGGTTAGGGGTGCAAGGGTCTTGTAACTTGACAGCTTTAAGACTTGCACCCTTCAATGCCAGAGTTCCTGGAGGAGGACACAAGTCTTAAAGCTGTCAAGTTTGAACACCCCTGGGTTTTTTTTTCTAAAGGGTTAGGGGTGCGAGGGTCTTGTAACTTGACAGCTTTAAGACTTGCACACTTCAATGCCAGAGTTCCTGAGCCAACATGACTGGAGGAGGAATTCTGGGAGTTGAAGTCCACAAGTCTTAAAGCTGTCAAGTTTGAACACCCCTGGGTTTTTTTTTACTAAAGGGTTAGGTGTGCAAGGGTCTTGTAACTTGACAGCTTTAAGACTTGCACCCTTCAATGCCAGAGTTCCTGGAGGAGGAATTCTGGGAGTTGAAGTCCACAAGTCTTAAAGCTGTCAAGTTTGAACACCCCTGGGTTTTTTTTCTAAAGGGTTAGGGGTGCGAGGGTCTTGTAACTTGACAGCTTTAAGACTTGCACACTTCAATGCCAGAGTTCCTGAGCCAACATGACTGGAGGAGGAATTCTGGGAGTTGAAGTCCACAAGTCTTAAAGCTGTCAAGTTTGAACACCCCTGGGTTTTTTTTTTCTAAAGTGTTAGAGGTGCAAGGGTCTTGTAACTTGACAGCTTTAAGACTTGCGTGCTGGAAATGCCAGAATTTCTGAGCCAACATTTTGGCTCCTAAGCAAGAGCGTTGTTAAGTGAGTTTCACCACATTTTACAAGTTGGCCACGCCCACCCAGTCACATGGCTGGCAAGCCACTCCCACCCGGTCACATGACCAGCAAGCCACTCCCACAAAGCAAGCCACACCCAGAGAAGAGGTTCTTAAAAAAATTGAAACCCACCATTGCCCTCAAGGTAGGATTACCATTGAGCCCCCCCCCCCCAAATTTATGTTGCTAAGTGAAACATTTTTAAGTGAATTTGCCCCCATTTTACGACTTTTCTGGCCACCGTGGTTAAGCGAATCGTTGAATTTGTTATAAGTTCGTAACACGGTTGTTAAGTGAATCTGGCTTCCCTCTTGACTTGGCTTGTCAGGTGGTCGCAAAAGGGGATCATGTAAAACGGCGGGTCATCGTGACCGTCGTAAATAGAAACCAGTGGCCAAGCATCTGAATTTTGATCATGTGACTGTAAGGATGCTCCAACAGTCATAAGTGTGAAAAACGGCCATGCGTCATTTTTTTCAGTGTCGGGGTAACTTTGGTCACTAAATGAACTGTTGTAAGTTGAGGACTACCTGTATTGCTCATTCATACGAATTGTGGGTGGAGTAGAATCTGGGTCTCCTTATACCACACTGGCTCTTATTTTGGGTAGAGGTCAGTGGAAGGGACGTGGTGGCTCAGTGGCTAAGACGCTGAGCTTGTCGATCAGAAAGGTCGGCGGTTCGAATCTCTAGAACCGCGTAACTGAGGGAGCTCCTGTTACTTGTCCCAGCTTCTGCCAACTTAGCAGTTCGAAAGCATGTAAAAAATGCAAGTAGAAAAAATAGGGACCACCTTTGGTGGGAAGGGAACAGCATTCCGTGGCCCTTCGGTGTTGAGTCATGCCGGCCACATGACCACGGAGATGTCTCCGGACAGCGCTGGCACTTCGGCTTTGAAACGGAGATGAGCACCGACCCCTAGAGTCGGGAACGACTGGCACATATGTGCGAGGGGAACCTTTACCTTTACCTTACAGTGGAAGGAGAAGTTATTTGCAGAAACTCAAACTTATCAGCACCACATGACCAAAACTCTTGATAACAAAGGAATGGTCTCCCTCCCTTCAGGGTGTAGCTCCAGCCTTCCATTTTCTCC
The DNA here is from genome assembly GCF_009769535.1 of Thamnophis elegans. Classification (NCBI taxonomy): domain Eukaryota; kingdom Metazoa; phylum Chordata; class Lepidosauria; order Squamata; family Natricidae; genus Thamnophis; species Thamnophis elegans. The sequence goes on from NC_045552.1 coordinate 4,975,147, forward strand.
TGCTCTCCATTCCTTTCGATTCAGATAACCACAGCACACCTGATTTGGTCCCACATCGTAAGCGTCCGGCGTTTCATTGGAGGAGGGACCCTACAAACCTGGCTACTAGATTTGCAAAAAGATGTTAGGCAGGGATGTGGAGGGAAGTCCTTGCTCACATCCCACATATTGAGATGTCCTTAGTGCCCGCTGAGATTGGGCACTTATTTCAGAGGTGGTATTCAGCCACTTCTGACAGCAAATAAATATGCCAGGGCATCTGTGCCGCTTGATTTTATTACAAAGAAGTCTGAATTGAGTGCTGTCCAAACGTCTCCAGTTTGACCAAGATGCTATCGCAAAACAAACAACGAAAACAAAGAGGCCCTTCCTTGTCCCAGGCGTAGCTCTGAGAAGGCAGATTTTATTTTTCCTACTCAAGTCCCTTTGCTCTGCGACAGTGGTGGGATTCAGCCGGTTCGCACCTATCCTAGAGAACCGGTTCTTAACTGTTTATGTTTATGTTTATTTCATTTGTATGCCGCCCTTTCCCCGAGGGGGACTCAGGGCGGCTCACAACTCAAAACAAGGGAAGGGGGGATACAAACAATTTGACAACAACACAAAACAATGCATAATTTAAAAGCGCAACAATCATACCATTCAAGATAGGGGCACGGTTCTTTAGCCCCAGGCCTGTCGGAACAGCCAGGTTTTAAGGGCTTTGCGGAAGGCCTGGAGGGTGGTGAGGGTTCGAATCTCCACGGGGAGCTCGTTCCAGAGGGTCGGAGCAGCCACAGAGAAGGCTCTCCTCCGGGTAGTCGCCAGTCGACACTGGCCAGCGGATGGAATTCGGAGGAGGCCTAGTCTGTGGGATCTAATCGGTCTAGTGGAGGTAATTGGCAGCAGGCGGTCTCTCAAGTACCCAGGTCCAGTACCATGAAGGGCTTTCTAAGCAGTTCGGAGAACCGGTTGTTGGAAGAAATCTCCTTTTGTTTCCACTTTACAGGGCTAATCCTGTAAGGAAGGCAGGAAGGAAACATTCTGGTGTTGTTTCTAGCCTAATCTTTATAGTAGCCCTTCTTACAGAAACTGCCTTCCTGGTTAACCCTCATTACATTGTCACAGCTGAGCCGAAGCGCCCATCAACCTGAGTGACGTTGTGTTGGCCACGCCCACCCAGTCACATGACCACCAAGCCCCGCCTACCCAGCTAGTCATTAGGGCAGAGAACTGGTGGTTAAATCATAATTGAATCCCACCATTGCTCTGTGAATATCGGCTTCCCTTTGGTGTGATGGGAATATTTGTGTCTCAAAGCTGTTCCTCGAACAGAGATTTTGCAGTCGAGGTCTTGTATCCTTCAGAGAAAGGGGTGCTTTGCCCTGCACAAAATATTCATGGGGATGGACCAAGTGGCACAAGTGGGATTGATTGCTCTCTGAGAAAATTCTCACATTCCCCCCCAAGGAGAAGAATTTAAAAGAAGAGCCCATGGGAATGGACCACAGCATCACGCCCCACTCCACTCCATAATTAGGAAAGAAAACCAAGAGACTCCATGGGTTGGAAATCCAATGTACTTTTACTAATTATAAATGGTAAGCGAGCAGTAGTGAAGCAAAATCTGAATAATATGGCGCGAAAGCAATTGATATATAGCAAAACCCGTTCCCCCCCCTTAGGATCAAAGCTCCAGTCCAATCATAAGTCCTTCAAATGTCAGGTGTGAGATAACTTCAAAAAGACAGGCCAAGATGGAATGTGAAGGCCGTTGATGCAGGCGGGAAACACGTACGCATGCGCAATCCCAACAACTGGTACATCCTAGAACATTCCTCCAGCAGTCCTCCAGCACATCAATTAAAAAACCCTCCCACATACACGCCCCCCCCCTTCCCGTTTCATGGCAGCTGAAGCAGCAGCAAAGCAGAAGCTGACATCCGGCCGTCCCCCGGAAAAAAGGCTGTCAGGCCTGGAAGAAAAAACAAACAAACAAAACAGACAAACAATAAACAAACAAGAGAGGGAAAGGAGAAAAGTCAAGGCTTGTCGGGATAAGAAGCATAAAATTTCTGCAGTAAGCGGGGGGCACGAACGTGGGACTTATCAACCCATTCCGTGTGGGAGGGGGGAAAATGTTTCCAAGCCACAAGGTATTGGATGCGATTACGGTGCCGACGGGAATCCAGAATGTCTCGGACTTCAAAATGACGTTCCCCATCAACAAGCAACGGAGCAGGTGGAGGGTCATCGGTGGGCCGTAGGTCGGACACCCGAACTGGTTTGATGAGGTTGATATGGAACACCGGATGGATCCTGTTGAGATGTTTGGGCCAAAGACAAAAGAACCATTCTGACCCTTAAGGTGTCAGATTCAAAGTCCCGGCCATAAATTTCCATGTAGTTAAACACCTGCATAAGAAAGGAGGGGAGGCTAGCAGAAGCCCCATTAAAACGCACAGGCAAGGGAGGGATTTTTGCCATCCGATGTCTTCTGGGGGGAGGCTGGGGGGGAGGTCCTCTTTGATCAGCAAAACCTCTAGCCGCAGGGGGAGAGACGGGCCGAGGGGGGGGTGGGGGAGAATCCTGGCGTGGGTAACGGTGCCAATTTCTCCAGTCTCTTTCCTCCTCCCCCCGTCTCTCTTCCAAAAATGTTTGACCCCAATAATCAGGTAACTCACTCCGTTGGGGTTTTCTCATGGGCCCCTGGCGCTGGTAGCCTCTCCATTCTCCTTCATCGCCCCCTCTTCTTTCCCCACAGTACCTTTGGCTCCAATAGTCAGGGAAATCACTCGCCTGAGGTTTTCTCACGGCCCCTGGCTCCAGCGAAGTTTGTTGAGGTGGTCTTTGGGTGAGTCCAGCATTCCAGCTTGTCTCTATTTCTCTTTGCCCCACTGAAGTTGACCAACGGGGTAGGGGGGAAGGTTCAGGCTGACTGGAAATTTGCAGTTGAAATAAATCTTCGTGCAAAGGCCGGTCAGACGGGCTGGGCTGGTGTAAAGAAAGGTCGGGAGGTCCCAGTTCACTGGAATCCGTCCCTCCAACGGCGCCTTCCCCCTCTCTGGTCGGAGAAGACATTATTTCCCTTCTCGGTAGACGTAAATCTCCTGGAAAGGGATATTTGCAGATTTTGCTTCTTGTCACGCCCCACTCCACTCCATAATTAGGAAAGAAAACCAAGAGACTCCATGGGTTGGAAATCCAATGTACTTTTACTAATTATAAATGGTAAGCGAGCAGTAGTGAAGCAAAATCTGAATAATATGGCGCGAAAGCAATTGATATATAGCAAAACCCGTTCCCCCCCCTTAGGATCAAAGCTCCAGTCCAATCATAAGTCCTTCAAATGTCAGGTGTGAGATAACTTCAAAAAGACAGGCCAAGATGGAATGTGAAGGCCGTTGATGCAGGCGGGAAACACGTACGCATGCGCAATCCCAACAACTGGTACATCCTAGAACATTCCTCCAGCAGTCCTCCAGCACATCAATTAAAAAACCCTCCCACATACATGCCCCCCCCCTTCCCGTTTCATGGCAGCTGAAGCAGCAGCAAAGCAGAAGCTGACACATGGCCTGAAGAGCAACGCCAGGGCTGATCCAATCACTTCTGGATTGGCACATGCATCTCCCACGCTACAAAAAACATGTGGAGACTCTAGAAAGAGTGCAGAGAAAAGCAACCAAGATGATTAGGGGACTGGAGGCTAAAACATGATGAATGGTTGCAGGAACTGGGCATGGCTAGTCTACTGAAGAGAAGAACCAGGGGAGACATGATTGCAGTGTTCCAATATTTGAGGGGCTGCCACAGAGAAGAGGGGGGTCAAGCTATTTTCCAAAGCACCTGAAGGCCAGCCAAGGAACAATGGATGGAGAGATTCAACCTGGAAATAAAGGAGGAACTTTCTGACAGTGAGAACAATCAACCCATGGAACAGAAGTTGCCTTCGGAAGTTTCATCCCTGGCGCTCCATCCCTGGAGGCTTTCAAGAAGAGACTGGACTGCCCTCTGTCAGAAATGGTGTAGGGTCTCCTGCTTGGGCAGGGGGGGTGGACTAGATGACTTACAAGGCCCCTTCCAACTCTGTGAATCTGTAATCTGTCAAAATCCAGATGACCGCTGGAGGCCAGCAATGGTAGATCGAGCCAGTCTCATGCCTTCCCCACCGTGCTTCATCCCTGGAGGCTTTCAAGGGGAGATTGGACTGCCATTTGTCGGGGATGGTATAGAGACTTGGGCGGGGGTGGGGGGTTGGACTAGATGACCTACAAGGTCCCTTCCAACTGTGTTAATCTATGTATCGTACAAAGGGTGTGTAGGCTGAGCATTCCCATCAGCGGTCCCAAGGTGCTCAGAAAGAGGAGCATAGAAGTGACAGTAATCCTAATCTCTCAAAAAATATTCTAAAATTGGAGCTAATACTTGTGGGTGGGTGTGTCTGGACCGCTTTTCCAAGTGTGACAAACTGGCAGGACGCCATTTTAATGCCCCAGGGATGGGAAGAAAGTTTCCCATCCCTGCGATGTGGTGTCGTGGCCTATAGGTGGAGTTCTTGCCTCTCAATCAGGAGGCTGTGAGTTCCATCGTAGATAGAGGCAGATATTTCTCTCTCTGGGCACACTGAGAATATATCTGCTGGGGGGGGGGGAACCTCCGTGCTGGCAACAGTTGAGGCATCCGGCCAGTAAACACTCTTCTAGCTCCATTCAGTTGCCCAGACTCCACAAGGGATTATGGGTCATTAAAAGAGGATGATGAAGGATGGGGAGAAAGGTTGCCAGTTGGGAAACTTGTGGCCAAGTCTCTCAAGACCCAAAGTCTTCTTGGAGCTGCTGATGTGGTAATCGAAATAATTGGTCTTCCTGTCCTCCTCTTCTTTCCTGCCTTTCCTGTCCTCCTCCTCCTCTCCTCCTCCTCCTCCTCTTCTTCTCCTCCTTCTCCTCTCCTTCTCCTATTCCTCTTCTCCTCCTCCTCTCCTCCTCCTCTTCTTCTTCTCCTCCTCCTCCTCTTCTTCTCCTCCTTCTCCTCTCCTTCTCCTATTCCTCTTCTCCTCCTCTCCTCCTCCTTCTTCTCCTCCTCCTTCTCCTCCTCCTGTTCCTCTTCTCTTCCTCCTCCTCATCTTCTCCTCCTCCTTCTCCTCTCCTTCTCCTATTCCTCTCCTCCTCCTCCTCCTCCTCCTCCTCCTTCTCCTCTCCTTCTCCTATTCCTCTCCTCCTCCTCCTCCTCCTCCTCCTCCTCCTCTCCTTCTCCTATTCCTCTCCTCTTCCTCCTCCTCCTCCTCCTCCTCTTCTCCTCCTTCTCCTCTCCTTCTCCTATTCCTCTCCTCTTCCTCCTCCTCCTCCTCCTCTTTGCCTCCTTCTCCTCTCCTTCTCCTATTCCTCTCCTCCTCCTCCTCCTCCTTCTCCTTCTCCTCCTCCTCCTCCTCCTTCCTAGGCTTAACATGGCCTATCAATCGGAGGTGATCATTGACGCTCAGCCGCAACCTACAGGCACCAACTACACATTCACTAGTGAAGGAAGCTGGAATTCAGACCTGTGTGACTGCTTCTCTGACATGGGCATTTGTGAGTAATGGAGGCATTTAGGGAAGCGAAGGTGGGGAGGGCGGATCTCTTGTGGTTGGCTTTACATGGCAAAGGCAAGGACCAGGGGGATCCCCGAAGGGGTCAAACATGTCAAGGCGGCAGCCACAAATGCGCAATCCTTTTCTGCGAATTGTATTTTGGCTTTTTTTTCAACCCACCGCAAATCATCAGCGTTTAATGACCCCATAATCCCTTGCCGGGTGGAGTCCGGAAAAAAGGGGCAGCTGCTGCGGGCATCTCGCGACAAGTGGGAGGGGGGGCGAGATGCGGGCTGAGCTCTCCACTGGCAACGGCTCAGTCCTGGCTTGCCTTCCATAGCAGCCAAGCTGTGATGAAATTCAATTTTTTTTACTACCAGTTCTGTGGGCGTGGCTTGGTGGGCGTGGTATGGCTTGGTGGGCATGGCAGGGGAAGGATACTGCAAAATCCCCATTCCCTCCCGATCAGCTGGGGGACTCAGGAGGCAGAGAATAGAAGGGGGCGGGGCCAGCCAGAGGTGGTATTAGCCGGTTCTCCGAACTACTCAAAATTTCCGCTACCGGTTCTCCAGAACCTGTCAGAACATGCTGGATTTCACCCCTGCAGCCAGTCCAGTTGCGGGAGGAAGGTAAGGCCGTGGCCACGGGACGAAGAAAGAAGCGGTCGTGGGGGAAGAAGCAGGCAGGGAGATTAAGGGCTGAGGCCTCTGAAGGAGGGGAAACCAGGCAACGCATAGCACTTAAGGCAGAGTGGGTGGCAGCTCCGGGGCCTCGAGGAAGGGTGATGTTAAGGAAAAATATAGTATTAATTCAATTTTTTTCCCTATTGGGTTCTGTGGGCATGGCTTGGTGGTGGTGGTGGTCGTCATGTGACTGCGTGGGCGTGAGTGATGTCAGGTTGGCCACACCCACTCAGTCACAGGACCACCTCCACCACCAAGCCACGCCCACAGAACCGATGGGGGGAAAATTTTGAATTTCACCACTGTCCAGAATCCACCCTGCAAGGGATTATGGGGGTCATAAAAAAGAGATGATGATGATTTGTTTATTAGTTTATAATATATAATAAAAAAATACAAAAGATAACAATAGGAAAATAAGGGAGGAAAAAGGGAAGGGAAAGATGTGGGGAAAAAAGGAAGAAAAGGCATTGAGTTCCAACTCCCTTTGGTGCAGTAGAATGAGATAATAAATAACATCAAGCCTCAGCTTTTTACTTTTGCATAATAGTGTCAGGCGTGCAATTATATTCCTTTTAGAATTTTGGCCTGCCACACTTTCTTTTATTTCAATATGCTGTTTCATTATATAGTTGATGGAGGGGGGGGAATAGACAGGAGTAGGATTGTGGAATGTAGTGTTTTCATTCTTTACTAGAAGCCAAGGTCATCTTTTGTCTCCGTACTTTTACACCTGACCGGAAGCAGCTGGTTGTGGATGCCAGCGTGGAAGAAGAAGATTGGACCATGTGATGGATTTGTGGGTGTGGGGACAAGATCATGAACTTTTAACTGGGTGGAATTCTGATGTCATTTCCAGAATTGGGATTAACGCAGATGTGCTGAGATGTCTGCTTTATTAAATTGGAACTTTAAGGATCGTTTTGCCTTGGACTCTGATTTAATTCTACGTGATACTTGGAACGCTGACAAATAGTTTAAACTAGCCATTTCTGTAACAACAAACCTATTCATCGTAAAACCCAAAATCAAAGTTTCTTTTCCCCCCCCCCCACCTCAATCACAAAATCCAGAAGCGGTTTCTGAACTCCACAAGTCTTAAAATTGCCAAGTTTGGACACCCCTGAACTCCTAAAAGGAAATTTGGGAGGGAAGAACCTCTCATCCTTTTCCTTCTTTTTCTCCAGGTCTCTGTGCCACTTTTATACCTTGTGTCCTTGCCTGTCGGGTCTCGGAACAAGCCGGGGAACTCTTCTGCCTCCCATTTTTGCCGGGCTCTCTGATCGCCCTCCGTACAGGAGTGCGTGGGAAATACAGTATTCAGGTAAAAAAAAGGCGGAGCATCAAAAATAAAAAACATCAATTGTGTTGGGGAAAGAAGATGGCTGTGACCAGATGTGACGGTGTTTCTCTTATTCCCTAAAGAGACAAAAGAGGAAGTCACCGGGGTGGTGACTTACCTTCCTTACAGAGGTGGGTTCCTGCCAGTTTGCACCAGTTCGGTAGAACCGGTTCGTCAAATCTACCGAACCGGTTAGAAGAGGTTCCACCAGTGGACTTGGAAAGCAGGCCACACCTACAGAAGAGGTTCCAAAAATTTTTGAAACCCACCACTGACTCACACACACACACACACACACACACACACAGAGAGAGAAAGAGAAAGAGAAAGAGAAAGAAAGGAAGAAAGAAATAAAGAAAAAAAGAAAAAAAGAAAGAAAAAGTGAGAGATGAAAGAAAAAAAGGAAAAAGGGACAGAGAGACAAAAGGAAGGAAAGAGAGAGAGAGAGAGAGAGAGAAAGAAAGAAAGAAAGAAAGAAAGAAAGAAAGAAAGAAAGAAAGAAAGAAAGAAAGAAAACACATGGCTGGCAAGCCACTCCCACAGAGGAGGCCACACCCACAGAGTAGGTTCGAAATTTTTTTGAAACCCACCACTGCTTCCTTACCATTTCACAAATGTGAGCTCAGCCTTCTGCACATGTGCTTTTGGCTAAAAAAAAAAAAAGTGCCTAAATGGGATGCCGTAGAGCTGGGGTGGGCGGGAGGAGTCAGCCGCGATTTCCGCTATCGGTTCGGGCGAACTGGTCCAAACTGGGAGAATACCACCTCTGGAAGTCATCCTCCCCTCCTTCCTTGATTCTCATCATGAGGTCCAGCGAAATGCTACCAGTTTGGGTGAACCGGTATTTCCGACAATCAGCCGGGTGACAAATCAGCTATGACGCACAATTTATATTAGCTAGAATCATCAGAGGTCCTGCTTTCTAGCCAAACTAAATTGTGTGACACAGCGGATTCCCCCACCCCCACCATCACTGTTCTTACCTTTGCAGACTGGGAACCAGGGGTGAAAAATCCAACAGCTTCAGACAAGTTCTGGAGAACCGGTAGCGGAAATTTTTAGTAGTTCAGAGAACTGGCAAATACCACCTCTGGCTGGCCCCAGAGTGGGGAGGGAATGAGGATTTCACAGTATCCTTCCTCTGCCACACCAGTGGTGGGATACAGCCAGTTCGCACCACTTCGGGAGAACTGGTTGTTAACTTTCTGAGCAGCTTGGTGAACTGATCGTTGGAAGAAATCATTAGGGCAGAGTACCGGTTATTAAGTTATTTGAATCCCACCACTGCCAGTTGTTAACTTTCTAAGCAGTTCGGATAACCGGTTGTTGGAAGAAATCTTTTGGTTTTTTCCCCACTTTCAGGGCTAATTCTGTAAGGAAGGCAGGAAGGAAACATTCTGGTGTTGTTTCTAGCCTAATCTTTATTGCCCTGCTTACAGAAACTGCCTCTCCGGTTAACCCTTATTACATTGTCACAGCTAAGGCGAAGCGCCCATCGACGTGAGTGATGTTGAGTTGGCCATGCCCACCCAGTCACATGACCACCGAGCCCCGCCTACCCAGCTGGTCATTAGGGCAGAGAACCGGTTGTTAAATTATTTGAAACCCACTATTGTGCCACACCCACCAAGCCACGCCTACAGAAGTGGTCATAAAAAAATTGGAATTTCACCACTGCTTGGAAGGCTTCAAAATGTTCCATTTTTTAGTGCTGCGTGGGCATGCCTCAGGCAGGCATGCGTGAATAGCAATAGCTAGACTTATATACCGCTTCATAGGGCTTTCAGCCCTCTCTAAGCGGTTTACAGAGTCAGCATATCGCCCCCAACAATCCGGGTCCTCATTTTACCCACCTCGGAAGGATGGAAGGCTGAATCAACCTTGAGCCGGTGAGATTTGAACCGCTGAACTGCAGATAACAGTCAGCTGAAGTGGCCTGCAGTACTGCACCCTAACCACTGCGCCACCTCGGCTCTAAAACACACACTATATACCAAACCAGTAGCAGACTTCAGAGGATTTCACCACTGCTCCAGCCTCATCACTGACCTCTTCTCTTTTAACCCATGCCTTTGTTTTCCACTCAGGGCTCTATCTGTGAAGACTGGGTGGTCATGTCTTGCTGCCCGCTGTGTGGCCTCTGTCAGATGGCAAAAGAGCTGAACAGGAACTGAGACGACCGAAAGAGGTGGACAGACTTCACTCTGGAGGAAGCAAAGGAAGAGTTGAAGAAATGAGACAAAGCTAACGCTGATAGAAGATTACAACGGGATTAATTTTCCTACCTCTTTGTTGACTCGAGTTTGAAACTCCACAAGACAAAATCCTGCAAAAAAGAATATGCACCAAAACACACAACCACCACACACCACACATATTATAGGAGAAAGGAGAGGGGGAATTGCATCCCATAAGGAATTATATAAAATTATGAGTAAAGTCACATGTATCTTCTAGAACCGCGATGGTGAACCTAGAGGTGGCATGAAGAGCCCTCACTGCTGGCATGTGCAATGTCTCCTCAGTTCAGATCTCCGTGGCTTTTCTTTCGTGACCTTCTGTTTCCCTGCAAATGACGAAACAGAAGCTTCCGTTTCGTCATCTGCAGGGAAACAGAAGCTCACGAAAGAAAAATATCTTACCTCTTGCCACGCTGCCGGTGTGGGGTTGCTGCGCCTCCCGCCGGCAAGCTGGCCTTCGGGTCTCTACTCTGCATGTCTGCGCATTCGTGCATTCGTGCGTATGCATCTTTCAGTTTGGGCATGCACATGCACAGTTTGGGCACTTGGTGTCCAAAAGGTTCGCCATCACTCTTCTAGAAGTTGTTTTCTTTCCCTCTTTGGTGTCATCTAGAGATTGTCCAGAATCTTGCAGACCAGATCTGATAGTCCTAAACCAGCGGTTTCCAAACTTGAAAACTTTTAAGACTCGTAGACTTCAAGTCCCAGAATTCTTCCAGGCAGGCTGGGTGAATTCTGGGAGTTGAGGTCCACAAGTCTTAAAACAGCCAAGTTTGGAGAGAGATCCTAGAATTGAACTAGATTCTGAATGCAGCTGCCTGTTGGTGCTAACAAAAGAGTTAATCTCTTGTAGGAAGATTCAATGAACAGGGATTTTTTTTAATGTTTATTCCCTCTGTCATTTCCACCTTGAAATCGATGCCCTAATAAATCCTGATCTAAGACTCTACTCGTTTTTTAAAAAATAACTGCTACTTTTGGAAATGTGAAGTGTTGTGTTTCTTCGGACAGCTTGGTAATGTGTTTGTTTGAAACACACACACACACACACACACACACACACAAACACCAATTGTTCTTTTCCCTTCGTTAAATGTCCTGAAATCAGTTGGTATTTTTATAGCTATAATTGAACATTTCAACACAGTAGCTCTGTGCTTTTTAGCACATTATTCTCTCCCAATTGAGTTTACTTCTTTATTTAAAGTATTTATGTAGTTGCCATAAGATCATAAAATAATTCTGGACAGCTTTCAAGTTGCCAAACAATATAACACAGTTTAAAAAAAAAAAACCCAACCCCAACAGTAATAAAAATTGAAACGCAAACCAGTGCCACAACCACACTCCCCAACCACATTATTTTTTAAAAAATTGTTTATTGTAAACACTTATACACATTGAGAAAAACATACACAACAGTTACATACACAAAACATACACAATATCCATCGGTAAGTTTTTTACAAACATTTTCCCCCTCTCAATCCATCTCTATACATTTTTACACTTATAATCCTATTATATCTTACTCCTTTGCTTATTAGTCTACGGTTATTTGTATCAGACAGTCTTTATTGCTCTTCTACTAATATATAACTTTTTCAACTTCTGTAAATCCTACTTTACCTACCTTCTTATCACTAATTCCTACTTCTTCTACAATGCAAACTATATTTTCCAGATTCTTATTTCCTGTTTCTATCATCTAACCATTTATACCATTTTTCCCAAATTAAATAGGACTCTGTTTCCTCCTTTCCTTGAATTTCCTTGGTCAATTTATCCATCTCTGCGCATTCCAAGATCTTCCGTATTATCTTATCCTCATTCGGTGTTGTGTTGTTTTTCCATTTCTGAGCATATGCTATTCTAGCCGCTGTCATGATATGTAGAATTAGGTGTAAAGTCTCATTATTGTATTTCGTTGTGCCCCAACCACATTCTTATCCCACTCTGACCTCAGCTTATTTCAAAGCTTGGGAGAAGATCAGGTGTGGCGTGGTCTTGGGAAGGATAAAAGGGGTGGGGGGATGTCAGATGTCAGAGGCAAGGGAGTTCCATAAAGTGGGGTTTACAAATGGGGAAAGCATTAAAAAAAAAGCCAACACAGTTCTAGTCTGCATCAACAGAGGGATAGAATCAAGATCACGTGAAGTGTTAATACCACTTTATAATGCCTTGGTAAGGCCACACTTGGAATACTGCATCCAGTTTTGGTCGCCACGATGTAGAAAAGATGTGGAGACTCTAGAAAGAGTGCAGAGAAGAGCAACAAAGATGATGAGGGGACTGGAGGCTAAAACATATGAAGAACGGTTGTAGGAACTGGGTATGTCTAGTTTAATAGAAAGAAGGTCTAGGGGAGACATGATAGCAGTGTTCCAATATCTCAGGGATTGCCACAAAGAAGAGGGGGTTAAACTATTCTCCAAAGCACCTGAGGGTAGAACAAGAAGCAATGGGTGGAAACTAATCAAGGAGAGAAGCACCTTAGAACTGAGGAGAAATTTCCTGACAGTCAGAACAATTAATCAGTGGAACAGAAATTGCCTCCAGAATGGCCCAACATGTCTCTAGTTTAATGGAAAGAAGGACTAGGGGAGACATGATAGCAGTCTTCCAATATCTCAGGGGTTGCCACAAAAAAGAGGGAGTCAAGCTATTCTCCAAAGCACCTGAGGGCAGGACAAGAAGCAATGGGTGGAAACTAATCAAGGAGAGAAGCAACTTAGAACTGAGGAGAAATTTCCTGACAGTTAGAACAATTAACCAGTAGAACAACTTGCCTCCAGAAGTTGTGAATGCCCCAACATTGGAAGTCTTTAAGAAGATGCTGGATAGCCATTTGTCTAGAACGGTATAAGGTTTCCTGCCTAGGCAGGGGGTTGGACTAGAAGACCTCCAAGCTCCCTTCCAACTCTGCTATTGTATTGTATTGTATTGTATTGTATTCCATGGAGATGTCTCACAAAATGGCAAAAATTCAGGGAAGGAGCCTGGAAGAGGCCTAACCTATCCGCTCTGGTGGGGCAGATACTGTAGTTGCAAGCACAGGTAGTCCTTGACTTACAACAGTTCATTTAGTGACCGTTCCAAGTTACAATGGCACTGAATGAGTTATGACTGTTTTCGCACATCCCCAAGGCCACATGATCAAAATTCGGACCCTTGGCAACGGGTTCGTACGGATGACAGTTGCAGTGTCCAGGAGTCATGTGATCACCTTTGGCGACCATTTATGGGGAAGCCAAATTCACTTAACAACTGCAGTGATTCACTTAACAACCTTGGCAAGAAAGGTCATAAAACGGGACAAAATTCACTTAACACCTGTCTCACCATGCAATAGAAATTTTGGGCCCAATTATGGGCCTAAGTCAAGGAGTCACTGTATAGTATTTGCATAGCTATACATTTGTATAAATAGATATATAAATGTGTTGTATTTGTGCTGATAAATAAATAAAGGGAGACTAGTATAGATCTATTTCAAGCTATTTAGCTCTCATCAGCTAGCCATACCTTTACTGGGATTCGAACCTGGGCTGTATTACATATTAGGCAGATGTGTTAACCACTAAGCCACAAGGTTCTCCTCCTGTTATCAGATGAGCCAGGGAAATAGGTATGTAATTAGAGTCACAACCCCTGGTAAACCCAAATATGGGAGGAAGCTTACTGCTTCCATTTATAGATATATAAATATCTATACTTTTGCATATCAAGAAAAGGTAGCAACTGCATTTCTGCTGGCTGAAAAATCCGAAAAGCCTTTATAACAGGAAAGTATGCAATTAGGAGGAAACATCGCTGAGTTCAGTGGAGTTTGCTAAGTACAGTAACTCTGCATTGTATTACAGTCAGGGCTCATAAACTCCATTATGAGCATTGATTGTTGGGGTATTCCTATATTAAGACTGGGGGTTTTAAGCAGGGTGTCAGCTCCTTTGATTATTGGCTTTTTCCCAGAATGTAGTTACAGTGCTATCCACCCATCCTTGGATCTACATATATTGGCATGAATTTTGCAGAAAACCATGCTGTAGTACAGGAGTTTCCAATCTTGGCACCTTTAAGACCTACGGACTTCAACTCCCAGGATTCCCCAGCCAGCTATATGCTGGGGAATTCTGGGAATTGAAGTCCACAAGTCTTAAAGTCACCAAGGTTGGACACCCTTGATGCATACTGCCTCCATTTCTAGGATTTGCCAGTCATCAATTTCTCCTGGGGCACAATCTCACTCCAGCCTAAAAACCTACATCCGTCTACATTGTTTGGCAGCCGATGAAAAGTTCTGGATATAGCTCTGCCTTTTAATACAATTTGCAAGAAAAAAAGCTATCAAACGTCTTCCAATTTTTTGTTGCTTTCGTATAAAGGTAAAGGTTCCCCTCGCATATATGTGCCAGTCGTTCCCGACTCTAGGGGGCAGTACTCATCTGCATTTCAAAGCTGAAGAGCCAGTGCTGTACGAAGATGTCTCCGTGGACATGTGGCCGGCATGACTAAACGCCAAAGGCGCATGGGACGCTGTTGCCTTCCCACCAAAGGTGGTCCTTATTTTTCTACTTGCATTTTAAGTGCTTTCGAATTGCTAGGTTGGCAGAAGCTGGGACAAGTAACGGGAGCTCACTCCTTTAAGCAGAGCTAGGGATTCGAACCGCCAAACTACCAACCTTTCTGATTGACAAACTTAGTGTCTTAACCACTGAGCCATCACATCCCGCATGCTTTAGTATACGTTAATGTTTTACCCACCCACCCACCCCCAATTTCAGCAACTTTAAGACGTATGGACTTCAATTCCCCAAATTCCCCAGTATGGCTGACTGGGAAATTCTGGGAGTTGCTCCATCTGTACATATTAAACCTGGGGACTTAGAAACACCACTGTACAATGTCTCTGCTGCATTTGTGAATCAGGAAGCCTAACAAATTTTTGTTCTGGTTTTCTTGACAAGAAAGCAAAACAGATTTCATCTGCTGACTGGAAAAATAACGGCAAGATTTTCCTAACCATATTGCAACTGTCTGAATTTGTACAACAAAATGCAGAACTGAGACACTTCCTTAGTCAAGCGTAATCTAGCCGTTATAAAAATAAGGATTTATAACTAACAACTCATTAGAGCCAATCTTTTAGCATTTTAGCATGCATGGTGTGTTGGCTTTAAGATTGAAAGTCAGTAACTATTTAACCAGGATGCAGAATAGGAAGCGGAGTCCCGGGGAACCAAAATATGTGGTTTGCCAAAGTCAGCGAACTGAAATATCATTGCTAACAGTTGCTGTAATCAATGCCAGATCTGGACCAGTATTATTTGCAGATGTGCAGAAGACTACACCATCCATCATCCCCAGTCAGTATAACTTCCAAGCTAAGAGCAGCTGGCTGGGGGGAAAGGCGTGATCCCGTTATTTTCCCCACTATGCATTAAACACAGCCAATAAACATACCGCCCCCCCCGCCGCCAAAAAAAGTATAGATTTAGAACAAAACAAAAACAAAAAAACACGGCTATGGATGCAAATGACTGAGCTCGCCAGTAGGCGGCCACAAAAGACTCTATTACCCAGTAGGCTCCGCGCCTAGGAATGTAAACATCCGCGCTCCTGCCCGCCCTATCCTTGCCACGCAGACCGGCCGCTTCCGCCTAGGAGCTGGATTGGGGTCCGTTGGAGGTGAGCGAGGTTCTGTTGCCAGGGGCAACCCCGGATGCAGGAGAAGCTGGACCGCGCAGCATCGCAGGGGGCGCTTTTTTTTGTCCCAGGTCGCGGATGCCCGGGAGGAGAAAAGGTTTTACGCGGCGGCCAAGTTCTTTTGCGGACGGGAAACCTGGGAGATACACCCGATGCTGGATTCACGGGGCAGCCGAATTAGGAGCTCGGTCTAGTTGGGGCGCCCCATATGGGCTCATCATCCTGAGAGAGGGGCGAAGGCACCATTTGTGCCAGGATGGGGCGGGAGGCAGCATCCAGTCTCCAGCGCTGGCCTGATAAAGGCTGCGAGAGACGCCCGTGTTAGCTGTTTCTAAAAGGGAGGGTGCTTGAAAGAGAGAGGAAGGGCAAGGAAAGAAGATGAGGGATATTTAGTAAAGACACAAGACATTATAAAATGATGTGTTTTATGTTTTATTTTAGTGCAATGATATGGTGTAATGGTGGAGGCACCAGGCTAGAAACGGGGGGGGGGGGGGGTTCAGTAAATTCTGGTTCAGCCTTAGGTATGAAAGCCACCCCGGGGGACTTTGGGCCAATCACCAGGAGGTGGTGAGTTCTAGTCCTGCCTTAGGCATGAAAGCTGGCTGGGTGACTTTGGGCCAATCACCAGGAGATGGTGAGTTCTAGTCCTTCCTTAGGCATGAAAGCCAGCCAGGGGACTTTGGGCCAATCACCAGGAGATTGTGAGTTCTAGTCCTTCCTTAGGCATGAAAGCTGGCTGGGTGACTGTGGGCCAATCACCAGGAGATAGTGAGTTCTAGTCCCACCTTACACATGAAAGCCAACTGGGGGACTTTGGGCCATCACCAGGAGATGGTGAGTTCTAGTCCCGCCTTAGGCATGAAAGCCAGCTGGGGGACTTTGCGCCAATCACCAGGAGATTGTGAGTTCTAGTCCTGCCTTAGGTATGAAAGCCGGCTGGGGGACTTTGGGCCAATCATCGGAGGCAGTGAGTTCTACTCCTGCCTTAGATATAAAAGCCAGTTGAATGACTTTGAGTGAGCAGAGTTCTCCTTCTATATCCAAATATATATTTATGACATGATCTTCTGGATATCTCTAGATAATACCATGAGAGTCAGTTTTGAGTCTCAACCAACCATCGTTGTGCCTGACTCCCTTATCTCTCTTTCTATACAGCTTCTCCGTCTTAATTTACCATGGCTGGTAAAACTGGATCAGAACATCTCTTTAATGCAGCCACTGAGGTCGAGACAACTGGAGCGTTGTTGAGCAACAAGTAAGTTATGACAAGATCATTTTGCTTTTTCTAGCCGGATACCCTTAAAGTGTTGAATACAACTCCTATCCTCCCCAGCCATCACAGCTAAGAGGCATTGTGGGGTCCTTGATGCTGTCTGAGCTTGGTTGTTTTCTTGCAGACGTTTCATTACCAACTAGGTAGCATCATCAGTGCTAGAAGGGAATAGGATTTGCTTTCATTTTATATACTAATGGCTTGCCCTTCATTGTTGGTGGGAGTGGAGTTGATGGTTCCTTGATTAGATTGTTGTTTACTGCTGTTTATCTGGGTTGGTAGTTCCTTGATTGGGGTATTGTGTTTTTTTGACTGTTGGTCCAATGTTAATGTTGGTGTTAATTTCTGTTCAACTGGGTGTTGATTGCTGGTGAGAAGATGTTTGGGTCTTTTTGTTTCCTTTTTGGCATTGGATTGTCTCTTTTGAATGGTATATAAATGTTGTTTATCTCTATGTGCCTGTTGATGGCCAATTTGTCTGAGTGAAATTCCTTAAGAGGAATTGTAATTTAACACTCTTGAGGACAACAGAGTTGGAACACTGCTTTTTAAAAATAGCTGGGGAACTGACACGTCTATGGACATAGTCACCAGGTCATGGCGGTCCCAAAGTTGCTTTTCAAAAGGCAGCTGGATTCCCCCTCCCTTCTCCCCCCCATGTTTATGTGAAGACCATTCTTCTAATTCTTTCGTGCCCTTCTGACTTTGTGTCCTTTCTAGGATCAACATCCCAGCACTCTTGCCCCAAGGCCCAGCCAAGGAATGGCTAGATCAGCGTCGGGCTACCATTCGCCCCTGGGCCAACTTTGTGGACCAGAGGCGTTTTGCGAAGCCTCAGAATTTTGGGGTGCTGTGTAAACGGCTTGTCCGCAACGTGGAATATTTCCAGAGCAATTACGTCTTTGTCTTCCTAGGACTTATCGTCTATTGCCTGTAAGTAGAGTTCACTGCTTCTTTGTTTACTTGTGGGGATGAGGAATTCTCCTGATTCTGTGCTGCAAATATCACTGAGGATAGCAATAGCACTTACTTAGAGCCGAGGTGGCGCAGTGGTTAGGGTGCAGTACTGCAGGCCACTTCAGCTGACTGTTATCTGCAGTTCGGCGGTTCAAATCTCACCGGCTCAA
Organism: Thamnophis elegans; assembly: GCF_009769535.1. NCBI lineage: Eukaryota > Metazoa > Chordata > Lepidosauria > Squamata > Natricidae > Thamnophis > Thamnophis elegans. The sequence continues at coordinate 4,993,072 of NC_045552.1, forward strand.
GGTTGACCCAGCCTTCCATCCTTCCGAGGTGCGTGAAATGAGGACCCAGACTGTGGGGGCGATATGCTGACTCTGTAAACCGCTTAGAGAGGGCTAAAAGTCCTATGAAGCGGTATATAAGTCTAACTGCTATTGCTATTGCTATTATATACCACTTTTGTCAGAGTGTGCACAGCGTGACTACTGTTTTGAGACAACCCAGCAGCAAAATACAGTACACAGAGGTTTTGTCTTTCAAACTGTGGTTTAAATACAGGACTTATATATACATATATACACGTGTCAGGAAAATACTAGGCAAGCAATCAATCTTCAATTCTACATGGAGAACTACAATGGAGAGAAGTAAACGAGGAGAGAGAGAAAGAGATGCCCTCACATGGCCTCTCTTATATATACAGCTTCTTAAAGTGGCAGTAACCCTGCTGACTCATTCCCATTTCATCATCCTGGTTTACAGCCTTAGAGCAGCCGGTCAGCTATTAAATCATCATTACCCTGACAGCTTTACAGTGTTTTACAACCCTCTCTAAGCAGTTTTCAGAGTCAGCCTCTTGCCCCCAACAATCTGGGTCCTCATTTTACCCACCTCGGAAAGATGGAAGGCTGAGTCAACCTTGAGCCTGGTGAGATTCGAACTGCTAAATTGCAGGCAGATGGCAGTCGGCAGAAGTAGCCTGCAGTACTGCACTCTAGCCACTGCACCACCACAGCTCACAGACCTTCATTTGTGCAGTGAAAGTCCCCGAAGCCCGGGGCAATCCCTTGAACCACCTTTGGCAGTCCCGACCGTGCACTCAAAACTCTGCTCCTTCGACACATGCATTTCAAGAAGACGCTTCCAGCCCCCAATTGTGGGGGAGAACAAATGGGAAATGTGTTCCCCTATGTTCCCTCCCGTAGTTTGCGCCTGTGTGCTGTCAGCTGTATGTGAAAGACCCAAAGAGATCAGCAGAAGAGTCCCATTCTATGCTCACGGGCGTCTGTGCCTAAGGGGATGAGGAAGGGTCAAACCTTTGTCATGAAGAGCCAAGGTGGTGCAGTGGTTAAATGCAGCACTGCAGGCTACTTCAGCTGACTGCAGTTCTGCAGTTCGGCTGTTCAAATCTCACCGGCTCAGGGTTGACTCAGCCTTCCATCCTTCCGAGGTGGGTAAAATGAGGACCCGGATTGTTGTTGGGGGCAATATGCTGACTCTGTAAACCGCTTAGAGAGGGCTGAAAGCCCTATGAAGCGGTATATAAGTCTAACTGCTATTGCTAAAAGGATTCTGAGTGGCCTGTACTCAGGCACATTAGGGAGCATTCAGGGCCTAGTAAATAATCCACCTTTTGTTCCCAGGCATATACAATTTTAGTTTGCAGAAAATGTAGAAAATAGCCACCAAGGAAACCTGTAAAGGGATTAATTAATTAACCCAAATATACAAGTAGTGATTAGGGGACTGGAGGCTAAAACATAGGAAGAACGGTTGCAGGAACTGGGTATGACTAGTTTGATGAAAAGAACGACCAGGGGTGATAAGGTAGCTGTGTTTCGAGATCTCAGGGGCTGCCCCAAAGAAGAGGGAGTCAAGCTATTCTCCAAAGCACCTGAGGGCAAAGCAAGAAGTAATGGGTGGAAACTAATCAAGAGGAGAAGCAACTTAGAACTAAGGAGGAATTTCCTGACAGTGAGAACAATCAATCAGTGGAACAACTTGCCACCAGAAGCTGTGGGTACTCCAACACAGGAGGTTTTTAAGAAGAGATTGGATATCCGTTTGTCTGAAGTGGTATAGGGTTTCCTGCCTGAGCAGGGGGTTGGACTAGAAGACCTCCAAGGTCCCTTCCAATTCTGTTATTCTGTTCTATTCTACTCTATTTTATTCTATTTTTGTATATGTACAAAAGTCTTCCATTCTTAGTTGCAATGGGTTTAGCCAGCTTTTTATTAATTCAATTTTAATTCCATGGAATTAGCAAGAAAATTAGTGGGCTCCTCCATGTTGTTTGCATTTAACCCCACTGGTCTTTCCTTCCCACCTGTCAGCATCACCTCACCTTTACTTCTGATTGCGCTTGCGGTGTTCTTCGGGGCCTGTTACATCATGTACTTGAAGACCCAACAGTCACAGCTTGTTCTTCTTGGTAAGTAGCAATCTTTTGCTCCCACGGGGCTTTGCTGGATGGGGAATTCTGGGAGCTGAAGTCCTCCAGGCTTCAAGTTGCCACGGTTGGAGACCCCTGCATTAGCTAGCAAACTTAAAAAGCATTCTCTTTGTTGTGGAAAAGACAGGACACAGAAGCCAGCTCTTCAGAGAAGGAAAAAGTTTATTGCGCAAGTTCAGAAGCAATGGCCTGAACCCCGAATGACAGCAGGAAATTCCTTTTATAGTTTTTAGCTTTTAGCTAAAGCCATCTGTTAGTTTTGGATACACCCCTCAAGATTTGCCCTTGAGTTACAGCAATATTATGCCTACAGGAAGTTATAATACATAGTCAGCCAACGGTCAAACATAGCATACATTTTGAGGAACTAAAATGTGTCTTCCAGACAGATTTACAGTCAAGCCAGCAGATACATTAAAATAGAGACTTTGCTTCAGCAGATTTCATGTGCAGACTTCCTAAAAGCAAACCTTTGCAATTTCTATATATGAACAGTTAAAGCTTAATATCATGAGACCCTAGTTTGGTTCAGGCTTAAGGCCTACTACTTTGGTTCAGCCTGCCACCTCATCTTGACAATAAAAGTCTTCGAAAGCTCCAAGAGTTCCAAGAATAACCAGCAGATGGTGCTGTACCAACAAGAACAGTGTCCATCTTGCACAAATTTCCATACTTTGCTAGGCTTCAGCCTTCTCATGTATTTCTAAACCACAGAAAGCAAAGATTTGACTTCAAAAGCTGGCATCTCTTCAGTCAAGCATTCAAGGCTGCCCCCTTCTCTCTCTCTCTCTCCCCCTCTCCGTCTCCCTCTCTCTCTCCCTCTCCCTCCCTTCCTCTCTTTCTCCCCCTCTCCCCCCCCTCTCTCTCCCTCTCCCTCTCCTTCCCCCCCTCCCTCTCTTTTTTTAACAATTGAAGCCCAGCCTGCTTTCTACTTGAACTGTCTTTCCCTCCAGGGCGAGAACTCAGCACAGCCCATCAATACAGTCTGGCCGGAGCTGTCTCTTTTCCTTTCTTCTGGCTGGCGGGCGCTGGCTCAGCCGTCTTTTGGGTTCTGGGTGAGTAAACAGGAAAACGCCGTTCCGGGTGGACTGCCCTCCTCTGGCTACAGGCTCCTTGGGGGCTCTCTGAGTTTGGAGGGTTTCTTGCAGACGTTTCGTTCCCAAACTAGGTAATATCATCAGTGCTAGAAGGGAGTGGGGTTTGCAGGTTGGAGGAGAAGGAGAAAGTGAGGAGGAAGAGGAGGAGGAGGAGAACATCAGTGGGGTCCCTGGTGCTCTCTGAGCTTGGTGGTTTTCTTGCAGACGTTTCGTTCCCAAACTAGGTAACATCATCAGTGCTAGCAGAAAACCACCAAGCTCAGAGAGCATCAAGGTCTCCTCAGTTCAACTCTTGAGCTACAAATATTCTCTATTATCATTACTCCTCTGTCTTTGCTCATATTTTGAACCATGCGTGTTTGATGGCCTTAATCCAGTTTTGATTACCGTTGACGGTCCGTAATTAGGGCTTTGGGTATTTTCATTGTTGCCACAGCAACCATTGCAAGCCTAATTGTAAAATTAAGTGTTCCAATTTTCTCCTCCTGTTGCTTCTTCCTTGCAGAAGAGCACCTATGCTGGTTTCTCTGTGAAAAAGGGGTGAAGGACTTAACTTTACAAAGCTCCATCTCTGGAACTGCAGCCCCATTAAATCCTGCTTTCTGGGATTCTATTTTATCACACTGTGTGTTTGAATCTTCCCTTCCTTTCCTACTCGGGTTCATCCAGTTTTTTTACCCTAAGGCAGGGGTGTCAAACTCAAGGCCCACGGGCCGGATCTGGCCCTTGGGATGCTTAGATCTGGCTCCCGGGGCCGCCCTGGGAATGAGCGTGCAGGGAAGGACAGGAAAGGGGAAAGGGAAAGAGGAAAGAAAAAGAAGGGAAGACGGGAAGAGAGCAAGGAAGGAAAAATAAGGAAAGAGGGGAAGGAAGAAGAAAGGAGAAGGAAAAGGGAAGAAAAAGAAGGAAGGAAAAAGAAGAGAAGGAAGGAGAATATATTGAGAGAGAGGGAGGGACTCAGGAAAGTCCTGCCTTAGCACTTGGACACCACAGGTGCCCCTGACGTGAGTGACATCCAGCTGGCCACGCCTACCCTGACCCTGCCCATCCCAGCCATGCCTGCCCCCCCCCCCCCGAGGTCAAACACAATCCTGATGCAACCCTCAATGAAATCAAGTTTGACCTCCTCCCCCCCCCCCCCCGCCCTGCCCTAAGAGATCCTTAGGAGCTCTTAAGACGAAAAGTCCCATCGCTGTGAACCCGAGACGGGGACGAGCTAGATCGCCCCGTGGCCTCCTTTCCCACGGATTTCTCCTGTCGTTCTCTGCAGGCGCCACCTTGGTGGTCATTGGTTCCCACGCCGCCTTCCACGAACTGGAATCCGCCGAGACCGATGAGCTGCAGATGGAGCCGGTGTAAAAAAGCTGCAGAACCTCCTCTCAAGCCCATCTCCCCTCTCCCCTCCCGCATTCATTGGCTGTTACATTGCCTGCGTATCCCAATCGCTGCTATTTCATTCCAGGTTGAGATGCCGACTTAAACTGCAATGCCTCCCGAACCTTGAAAACTCCCCCTGGCTCCCCTATATCGAGGATGTCCTTCCGTTTCTGATTTTTTTTTTTTTAGATATTTCTCCATCTCTGAAGGTCTAATTCCCAGTAGCCGTGGTTTTTTTTTATTTTTTCATTGCGTATGTAGTAGAATGCCGCTGCGAGATTCTCCCCTCTGTAAGTTTTTAGATCTCCTCCTTGCTTTCCCCGTAGCTTAGAAGCCCCCCCATGCAGAAAACCTCCTCCCTCCTCCTGCCTCTGATCGGCTGCATTAAAGAAAACGGTGACATTAATCCATGCCTCCTTGTGAGTGTTTTAACGCGTGTAACCGCCCAAGGTTGCAGTGACCCACAGGATGACCTCAAGCCTTATATACCTGATGACACCGCTCAGTTCCCAGACTCCGAAGGTCTGCAGCTTATTCAGCGCCGCTGCGTCAAAATGACATCTCGCAGGCGTTGTGCCACGGCTGCCCGCGTTGATCTGCCAGAGATGGGATATCGGAAGAGCAAAGCCATCAAGCTGGGTCTCTTCACTGTGACCCTTCAGTAAATTAATCCAGGCGCCTGACATCGGCTCGTTTTTAATAGCTTGGGGGCGTTTTGATATTCGAAGCATCGTTAAGGCTGGTTCACACGGGACATAACGAAGAGGCATCTTCTCTTATGGAAATAGTTTCAAAATGTACAGAAGAGATCTTCTTATTTTTTTTTAAAGCTCCCGTTAAGTCTCCTCTGCAGTATCACTGCCTCGATGGAGCATACGGGTAGCTCTCGACTTGCAACAGTTTCATTTAGTGACCTGTTGTGGCCTGTCGGCCGCTGGCAGTAATTTTTTGCACACCGAACCGGCAGTGATGCCGGCAGCAACCCACCCCTGCTGTGAAGCCATTACCGTGGCAATTCTACTACACTGTGCAGTAGGAGCCATTTTACAGCAGTACAGCAGAAGCCATTTTAAGGCACAACAGGCTGTATCTTAACAGAACACCCCCTCCCCAAGGGGTGTTAGAAGTATCATACCCCCGCAGTATTTTTCCCAGAGAGTTAAGACATCTGTGTACCACATTTGCTTGAAACACACACACACACACACACACACACACACACATATTTAGTGTCACAACCCCTGGTATGCCCAAATATGGGAGGAGGCATACTGCTTCCTTTCTCTGTCTATCGGCTCATCACAAGAGACCATCCAGACAGAAAGCTAATATTTTTACTGTTGCCTTTGTTACATTTGTGTTGTATTTGAGCTAATAAATAAATAAAGGGAGACTAGTATAGATCTATTTCAAGCTATTTAGCTCTCATCGGCTATCAATCCCAGTAAGGGTATGGCTAGCTGATGAGAGCTAAATAGCTTGAAATAGATCTATACTAATCTCCCTTTATTTATTTATCAGCTCAAATACAACACACACACACACACACACACACACAATAAAGGTGGGATATAAATAAATAAATAGGGAGTATTTCAGGAGAGGCACAAGAAACATGCCTTAATTATTTACAATGAGAGGTGATTTTCTTTCAAGAGCACTCACGTAGGAACACAACATTTTTACACCCCATCCGGGTGTAAGTGGAGTGTGCAATTAATGGTTTTTCTTGGGGCTGCCAGAAATAGGGTGCAATATCTGGAATGACCACCAGATGGCAAAGGACTCATTGTACCGTGGTTATTTAAATGTTGACAGCTCAGGTGTGGGTGGCCCAACATATTCATATTCAACATATTCAAAAAATGGGCGATGGTGGACATATTTACGGGCCTTCCTCCCCATTGCATTAACAATTTCCAAATAATATGAAAATATAATTCCCTTTCTTCCTTTTTGCAATGGACATTGTGTTTTTTTTTCCTTGCAACCAGTGCCCTGTTTTTCAATCCTGGTCATTTGAAGATGGGTGGGCTTCAACTCCCAGAATTCCCCAGCCAGCTGGCTGGGGAATTCTGGGAGTTGAAGTCCACCCATCTTCAACAACCAAGGTTCAAGAATTCCGTTCCAATCACTACTGACTTCCCAATCAGATGTCCACCAATTGTGATGAGCTACACAAGCACCCCACTCCAGTTGTTAACACACTAGGGTTGCAATTATGGAGTTCTTATTCCTCCTTCCTAGATGGCAACATATTGGGAAAGCCAGCATCTTAAGGTTGTGTGTGTGCCTATTTTTGAATCAAGTGGGATTAAGGTAAAGGTTCCCCTGGCACATAAGTGCTAGTTGTTCCCAACTCTAGGGGGCGGTGCTTATCTCCATTTCAAAGCCGAAGAGCCAGCGCTGTTCGAAGGCATCTCCATGGTTATGTGGCCGGCATGACTCAACGCCGAAGGTGCTCGGAGCACTGTTACCGTCCCACCAAATTTTTTTCTACTTGCATTTTTTACGTGCTTTTGAACTGCTAGTTTGGCAGAAGCTGGGACAAGTAACAAGAGCTCACTCCGTTTACACGGCGCTCGGGATTCGAACCGCCGAACTGCGGGACTTTCTGCTCGACGAGCTCAGCGTCTTCACCGCTGAGCCAAGTCCATTCAAAACGCGGCGTTTTTAATCAGAACTCTTTCCAAAACAAGGGTGGTAATTGGCTTATTTTTAGCACGTAATGCAGCCGAGGAAAATCTGCAGATAGCATCCCTCCTCCCCTCCTTCCCCCCCACCACATTATTCTCCTGTTCAGCCACAGGAGATCAGATGAAATGGTGGCCTGCTTTTTTTAAAAAAAAAACACCCATTCCTGCTCTTCTCTTTTCAGTGCTCACCATTCTTGCATTCCAAAAGGATGGCGCTTAAGGAAGGAGAGAGGGTAGGAAGGGAAAGAGGAAGAGTAGGAGCAAAGGAGAGGTAAGGGAAGAAGGAAGGGGAAGGAGAGGAGGAAGGAAGAAAGTAGAGAAGGGAGAGAGGGTGAAAAGAAAGAGGTAAGGAGAGGAGGATGGAAAGGAGAGAAAGAGGAGGAGAGAGGGTAGGAAGGGGATGAGGAAGAGCAGGAGTAGGAGAAAGGTACAGGAAGAAGGAAGGGGAAAGAGAGGAGGAAGGAGGAAAGTAGAGAAGGGAGGGAGGGAGAAAGGGAAAGGGAAAGAAAAGGAGGATGGAAGGGAGAGAAAAGGAAGGAGAAAGGGTAGGAAGGGAAAGAGGAAGAGCAGGAGCAAAGGAGAGGTAAGGGAAGAAGGAAGGGGGAGGAGAGGAGGAAGGAAGAAAGTAGAGAAGGGAGAGAGGGTGAAAAGAAAGGTAAGGAGAGGAGGATGGAAAGAAGGAGGATAGAGGGTAGAAAGGGAAAGAGGAAGAGCAGGAATAGGAGAAAGGTACAGGAAGAAGGAAGGGGAAGGAGAGGAGGAAGGAAGAAAGTAGAGAAGGGAGAGAGGGTGAAAAGAAAGAGGTAAGGAGAGGAGGATGGAAAGGAGAGAAAGAGGAGGAGAGAAGGTAGGAAGGGGATGAGGAAGAGCAGGAGTAGGAGAAAGGTACAGGAAGAAGGAAGGGAAAAGAGAGGAGGAAGGAAGAAAGTAGAGAAGGGAGGAAGGGAGAAAAGAAAGGGAAAATAAGGTGGTGTTACAACAGGAGGAAGGGATGGTAAACAAAGCAACCCAAACTGTATATTATAGCCTATTAAATGAAATAATAAATGTATAAGAATGATAAATGTCAAAACACTTGTAACCAAACGACATGCTGTATGCGATGATGGGTTTTTGTTGTTTTTTTGGTGTGTTTTTTTTTCCTGTTTTCTTTTGTTCTTTGTCATTTTTTTATTGTTGTGGGTATGTGTTGTCTATGTAACAAAAATAAAAAAGAATTATTTAATAAAAGGATGGCACTTAAAAGTCATTTTCCTTTCCCCTCCCCACCTCTTTCCTCCGTCCTTCGCTCTGCAATTCCCCCCTGTGCTTCTTCACTCTTTCCATGTCACACCATTTCCATTTATAGAGCTGCTTCATCCCCGACCCGTGACTCAGAGGAACGAGAGTTGGTGGGGTTCATATGAGCAGCTCTTCAACCCCTCCCCCCCCTCCCCAGGAAGGGTAGGATTTGCAAGGCCTCTCCGTTAATCCAGGCAGGAGGACATCATCATCATCATCATCACCATGGTAGCCCTGTGTTTCTTATTTTCCATCCTTCCGCTCCCTTGTGACCTTCTCCTCCTCCCTCCCCCCCTGATGGGGGGGAAAAAAACCCCTCCCCATCCTAATTCAATTACAGGAACCGCATTAAGCAGTATCTTAATGCAGCAGACTGCTAAGCCAAGAGGGGTGATGGAATAAATAGCCTTCAAGGGAAACTAAGGTAGAATCTTGAAAAAAGATCCCAGAGTCGAAATGTTAGAAGCCTGACAAAGCATTAATTCCCTCTAAGTGTTTTTCCTCCTTAGAGACAGATGAACAGAATTGGAAGGGACCTTTAGGTCATCTAGTCCAGGGGCCTTCAAACAGCTTTAAGACTTGTGGACTTCTAACTCCCAGAACTCCTTCTCCAGTCATGGGAGTTTAGGAATTCTGGGAGTTGAAGGAGAAAATGCGACTCACTTCAGTAATAGAGTGGTCAAAAACCTGGAAGGCACTACCTGAGAATGTGGGTTTCTTTCCCAACCCCCCAAAACTTTTAGCCTTAGGCTGTCTACTGTCGAACTCACCCCATTCTTAAGAGGTCTTTAAGGGGCGTGCATAAGCGCACCAGTGTGCCTACTGTCCAGGGGTGGGTTTCTCGCCCCATTCCAACCGGTTTGGTTGGAACGGGGCCGGCGGCGTCCTTGTGCACACGCGCGGTGCGCGCATGCGTAGTAGCATCTGTGCGATGCTCCAGCTGCTCCTGGAGGATCGCGCAGGCGCTGTATGCGTCCTGCGCATGCGTGGAAGCACAGAACTCGTCAAAACCGGGTAAGGAGCGCGGGCGGGCGGGTGGTCCCTTCGCCGTTCCCGGAAGTTACTTACTTCCGGGTTCGCCGACCAACCGGTTCGCAGGGACCGCCGCGAACCGGTTGAAACCCACCCCTGCTACTGTCCCTGTCCTAATATTCCCTTGTATCCGTATTCCTTTCATGTATTCATCATCATGTCTGTACTTATATCGGTTATCTAATTCATACTTGATGCAAATAAATAAATAAATAAGTCCACAAGTCTTAAACTTGCCAAGTTTGAAGACCCTTTCTTGATCAGGGGGGTGGAATCCAGCAGGTTTTGACAGGTTCCGGAGAACCAGTAGCGGAAATTTTGAGTAGTTCGGAGAACCGGCAAATGCCACCTTCTGGCTGGCCCCAGAGTGGGCTGGGAATGGAGAGTTTACAGCATCCTTCCCCTGCCACGCCCACCAAGCCACGCCCACAGAACTGATAGTAAAAAAAAAATTAAATTGCACCACTGCCCTTGATAGAGACTCTAGAAAGAGTGTAGAGAAGAGCAACAAAGAGGATTAGGGGACTGGAGGCTAAAACATATGAAGAACGGTTGCAGGAACTGGGAATGTCTAGTTTAATTAAAAGAAGGACTAGGGGAGACATGATAGCAGTCTTCCAATATCTATGGGGTTGCCACAAAGAAGAGGGAGTCAAACTATTCTCCAAGGCACCTGAGGGCAGAACAAGAAGCAATGGGTGGAAAATCAACTTTGGGGGTCCTCTCATTTTCCCCAAGCACCAGCAGGCCAGGACAAAAAACAACAACAACAATAACGATGGATGGAAACTCATCAAGGAGAGAAGCAATCTGGAATGGAGGAGATGCTTCCTAACAGGGAGGACAATTAACCCGTGGAACAGAAATTGTGGGTGCTTCAACACCAGAGTCCCAAAGATGCTTTTTTCCAAGAGGCAAGTGGACTTTCTGGTTTTTCTTTGAAGATGTTTCGCTTCTCATCCAGCCGGAGCTGAAGAAGCTTGTTGGGATGAGAAGCAGAACATCTTCAAAGGAAAGATGGCACTCCTCTGGGTGCCATCTACCAGCCAATGCCAGCTGGCTATTACCTGGGGGACGGCCTTCTCTGTGGCAGCTCCGGCCCTCTGGAATGAACTCCCCGCAGGGATTCGGACCCTCACCTCTCTCCAGGCCTTCTGAAAAGCCGTCAAAACCTGGCTTTGCCGGCATGCCTGGGGGTGATGAGTTCCCTCCCCTCTCGACATGTATGGCTGTGCGACTGTTGTCTACTTTTATTATTTGTATTTTGTCTTTTATGTTCCCCCCTTTTTTTCCCCCTTGAATTGTTCGCTGCCCTGAGTCCTCCCGGAGAAGGGCGGCATACAAATAATAAAATACAAATACAATACAATACAAAGTCCAGTTGAAAAAAAAACCTTTGGGACAAACATGGCATTGATGGCTGAGAACCTCCGTAGACATTGATCACTGGAGGTTTTTAAGAAGAGATTGGACAGCCACCTGCTTGAAATGGTCCAGGGTCTCCTAATTAAACAGGGGGTCGGACTAGAAGACCTCCAAGGCCCCTTCTGGCTCTATTCTGATCAAAACGTAATCCCGAGGCCATTTCACCCACATTGGCTAACATTCAGAGCCACGCAGGGTTCTTGAACGAACACCATTTTCAATCCCGGCTTCACATTCTGCAGAATCACCATTTAAGGAGTGGCTGGCTCTAGGTTTTATTTATTGTGTCAATTTTTTTTTTAATTTAGGGAATTTATATGGCCACCCAGTCACTTTCAGTGTCTCTGGAGGGCTTCATTGTAACCATAGTATTTGCATCCTGTTTTTCATTGCATGGAAAGTCTTGGGAGAGCCGTGTTCAAATCCTATGCCCACGGTTGTCTTCAAATGGAACACCTATTTTGTTTTTCTTCCAGAGATTTGCTTTGATCCAGCACAACCCATAATTTTATTGTGTACATCCCATCTTTCTGCATTACAGGTAGAGGGGAGTGTCCCTGTGTGGTCCGCCAGTGGCCAGCAGAGCTGACAGCAGAGTCGGACAATGAGGAGGTTGGGGAGGAACATGGGCCAGTCCTGGAGTCTGGGGAAGGCTCGGATGAGGGCTCTATGTCGGAGGCAGAGAGGGGGCCAGGGCCGTCTGACAGTTATCAGCTGCCTTCAAAGTCAGACATCAGTGAGGCAGAAGAACAGCTGGAGCCTGTTCCCAGTGTGCGCATGTGCAGAGTTTCTAAACGAAGGGAACAGCTAAAGAACAGGGGTCGACTTGGGAGTAAGGCCACAGGTGGACGATGAATGGCCCCTCCCAGAGGAAATAAAAGAGGAGCGAAAGGGGAGTGGAGTTTGCAGGAGACCATTAGTTCACTGCATTGGCTTGTGACTCTCCGAGACTCCTTGCCAAGTTCTGCAGATATCGGCCTGGCAGCTCTCCAAGCCAGATAAGGTCTGTGACCGTAAATCCTCCCTTGAAAGACTTTGCTGGATGTGAACGAGCAGAATTCACAGTCAATTAATAAAAAGGGGTTGGGACCAGAAGTTCTTCTTTCACAAGGCACCTGACACACACACACACACCCCACTTGGCGTAGACAATGAGGCGGCCACATATCTCATATTAAATATTCCACTTCTTTAATTATTTGTTAAATCGGTTGGGTTGTTGTTGTTGTTTGTTGTTTGTTGTTGATTGGTTTCACACGACGACACGATCCCGAAAGGGGAAGGGGAGATGGGACAGAAAACAACGACCTGACATTTATGTCCCCGCTCCCCTCGCCTCCCACCTTACAAAGAACATAAGGGCTGGGTGTGATGTATGGGGCAGCCCCAGAGCGATCAAGCCACCTTCGACCCGCCAGGAATGAGCAGACGCCTTCCCTCCCACCAACTCTGTTTAGAAGACGGGCTCTATGGCAGGGGTCTCCAACCTGGGCAACTTCAAGACTTGTGGACTTCAACTCCCAGAATTCCTCAGCCCAGAGGAATTCTGGGAGTTGAAGTCCACAAGTCTTAAAGTTGCCCAGGTTGGAGACCCCCTGCTCTACGGGGGGAAGGGGCTATGGGCTGAAGCTGCAGGCTCAAGAAACAGGAGCGCGTCTGACCAAGGGGAAGGGGCCACGTTAAGCACCGGTGGGAAGACAGCCTGAAACGTTACCCCACTCCCCTGGGTCAGTTGCGGGCAACCTCCCCCCTCCCCACAAGGCCGTCTGTTCTCCGATGGGCGCAGGGCTGCCCCCTGGAGGGAAGGTGGCTTAAACGGCTGCCCCAAAGATGCTAGCAGAGCAAATTTACATGCAGAAGAAAGAGGTGCCACCCCGTTTTAAGTTTTTCATTTACACATCTACAGAGTCGGACTCGAGGGGTTAGGGTGGAGGGAGGGGGGAAAGTCTCCAAGATCGGCCATTTTTAAGACTCGCGGACTTCAACTCCCAGAATTCCCCAGCTGCCCTGTCTCCCAATCTGGGAACTGATAGTCCCCAGCTATGGCTGGCTGAGGGAATTCTGGGCGTTGAAGTCCACACGTTCTTAGAGCCGCCATGTTGGGTTTTAAGGGAAAGGGGGGGGAAAAATTCCCGCTGCTTTTTCGTCTAAAAATGAAGCGTTTCCGAGGATGTTCGGGAAGCTTTGCTGGGCCGTGAAGTGAATCACGGCGAACCTCTGTCCTTTCTCGTTTGCACAAGCACAGGCACACACAATCACCCGTACACACTCACCCCATGTGCACACAAGGGGAAAGGAAAGGGGGAAAACACATTGGCACTGCTGGGGTTGGGGGGGTGAGTGAGGAGAGCAGGAATTCAGCTCCCCCCTCTTCAAATCTAATCTCTTACTAGCGGAAACAGGGTCATAATCCTTCCTGCTGTCCCCCCCCTCCCCTGTTTGGTTGTCATCTCCGAGGCAAGTTTATTTCGAAGTGGCTGGTCCCTGCGTTCAATCCCAGCTCCGGGAGGGAATTTTGAGTGTTGGGAGTTTAGACGTTTTGCAGAGGCTAAGAAAGATGGACACCCCCCCCCACCCTCCCATGGCATGTTTCTCCCCCCCCTCTCTCTCTCTCACACACACACACACACGGGCTCTCTTCCCGTAGCCTGCCTCTAGAAACCGAAGCAGAATTTGGCAGAGAGCAGAAGTGGGTGAGAGGCGGGATGGAAGGGGGGGGGCATGCGTCCCTCCCTTGTGTCCAGAAGGGGGGGGGCGTGCATGCAGGAAAGGATGAGTCATGTGTCCCATCTGGGTGGGGGAGGGCTGGGGGAAAAGGAATTGGGGGGGGGTTGAAGGAGGTTAGGTTGGTTATTCCTCTGTCCCAACGTATGATCTTGGTGTTGCAATCTCTCATAGTCATGAGGAGGGGGGCAAGAGGGAGGGCTAATTTGGGAGGGTCAAGATTCCGCCTCCCCAGCAGGGGAGGCAACCAGCAGTGGACACAGGGAGAGATTCAGTAGTAGGTCTCTTTCTCCACCCATCCTGTAAGAAAAAAGGAATATCCGTAAGGCATTCGTTGCAGAATGGCTGTTCCAAGCCCCCCACCCCTTTCCAAATAGCATCCAGAGCCCTCCTGGCTGTTTTCTCTGATCCTTATTTATGCACCACCCCACCCAGCCTGGGTAAAATGATGAAGGTGATGAAAATAAGGAAAAATAGCCAGTTAGGAAGAACGGTGGGAAAAAATAGCTGAAGAAACTGCTCTCGTTTCTGCAAGGTGGATAAGAGGACCCCCAACATCTGCCCTCAAAACAGAGCCTTGCGTTGAGAAATGAAGGGAGGGAGAAAGGAAAGAGAGAAGGAGAATGGAGAGGAATTAGAGGAAGGGAAGGGGAAGGACAAAGGAAAAGAAGGAAAAAGAAAAAGAGAAAAAAGGGAGAGAGATGAAGGAAGGAAAAGAAAGAAAGGAATGAGGGAGGGAAGAAGAAAATAAAGAAAAAAGAGAGAAGGGAGGAAGGAAGGAAGGAAAAAGAAAAAGAAAGAAAACAGAGAGAGAGGAAGGGAGGGAGGAATGAAGGGAAAGAAAAAAAGAAAGAGGAAGTAAGTAAGTAAGTAAGTAAGTAAGCAAGGAAGGAAGGAAGGAAGGAAGGAAGGAAGGAAGGAAGGAAAAAGGGGGAAGGGGAAGGGAAGGGCTCCAAGTGCAGGACAATAAAAGAGATTTAGTTCATGAATTCCTCAAAGTAAAAACATACTTTGCTTAGCACTGTCTGCAAAATGACCAATAAATGCCAAAAAAAACCCTGAACTAAAACCAGGAAGCCTTATTTTAAAACCCCAGGATTGACAGCTTCTGTTATGTAGGCAGGGATCTTTCGGTAAACCTGGCAGCCCATTCAGGCCCCCAGCCAGCCCTCCCAGCCCCCTCTCACCTCCTGGGTTACGGCGCAATATGAGTTTACGGATTTCATCATAGACAAAGATGAGGAAACTGTAGGGGAAGGCGCAGAACCACCAGCTGGGCCTGGGGAGAGGAGAGAAGGCAGACGTTCAGCCCAAGAGGGTGAGAGCCCCCCCCCCCCCCCGGTCCTCTAGATCCCAACAAGCCTGCCCCTCCCCAAAGTAAAATAGAATAAGCGGGTACTTACTTCAAAGGATGCATCCGGAGAGCCACATCCATCCCGGGGCAGTAAGATAAGAAGGCGGCTAAGGCCGTCTCCTCAAAGAGGCCGAAAATGAGGATCTTGTTTCTGAGAAGTGGGGAGAAGAGATTGAGAGGGAGGGAGGGAGGGAGGGAGGGATGGAAGGAAGGAAGGAAGGAAAGATGGATGGAGAGGAAGATATGGACGGATGGATGGACGGATGGAGATAGGATGATATTAGATGGATGGATGGATGGAGATAGGATGATATTGGATGGATGGATGGAGATAGATGATATTGGATGGATGGATGGATGGA
Source organism: Thamnophis elegans (assembly GCF_009769535.1). NCBI lineage: Eukaryota > Metazoa > Chordata > Lepidosauria > Squamata > Natricidae > Thamnophis > Thamnophis elegans. Next base: position 5,008,570 of record NC_045552.1, read on the forward strand.
TGGATGGATGGAGAGATGGATTGATAGGTTGTGAAAGGGAAAAAATAACGCCAGTACTTATACAGGCTCTGAATCACATTAAAATTGGCATTGCTGCCCAATCATCATCACCCAAGTATCTGAATGGGCCACTCTTCCCACCGAGCATCCCACTTCCCTCGGACATAATAGCTCAGTTCCCACCCGTTTAACCAAGTCAGTGGAAAAACTGGGGGCTTCCTTCGCTCAGCATTCTAAGCCTGTCTCTTTTATTTATTTTGCACAAATCCACTGGACTAGACAGAACAATTAACCCAAAATTAAAATAAGTTTAATTTTTTTTAAAAAAAAGTTTCTGGGAATCAAAATCATTTGATTCCACTGATTAGACCCCACTGCCCTGAGGATTTTGAGGGACAACTTCCCTTCTTGATTGCAAAGTGGGAGTTTTTATGCCCTTTCTTTGGCAAATGGGAAACCTGGCAGCCGCCGTACCTCATGCCCTGCTGGAAGACGGAATTCCTTCTGGTTTTGCAAATAATCAAGTCGGCCCATTGCACCACCACGATGCTGACGAAGAAGGCGGTATGGCAGGTGAATTCCACCACTTTGCGTTGCTCATAGGTCTAGGAGAAAAACAGAAGGGAGTCAAAACATCTGCACCCTCTTTCCCAGGAATTGTCTTGCTTTCTTGCACAACAACCCGCTGTCTCAATTCAAGATTAGACGGTTGGGGGAGATGGACGAGGGGGAGATGAATGTTCCTGCTTTCTTCCTTTCTCCTTGACTCACTCCCCGACAGCTGCTGCAATTATAGTATAGTGTTCTGAACCCCCTTGTCCCACACCCAAACACTCCAAGCCAAAAATACTTTACGGAATTTATTCACAGACAGACAGGTCCTTGGCAGCAAATTGGCACAGATAAAGCAGGGCAGCAATCAAGCACAGTTAAGCCCTGGCAGCAATCCAGCCTGCCAAGCTCACAAAAATGTTCATCAAACAATAGTTAATGCGTTGACTTCTGCACAAGCCATCCTTTTATAGTCTGGAGAGGAGCCTAATGACCACCAGTTGAGTGCAATTACCTCCTGTAACTGCGCAACTGTTCCTGACGCCTATTAGCTCTTCGGTGCCGGGCATCCAGGAACAACTCACTGTTGGCGTCCGGATCACTCTCCCTGGTCTCCTCCCCACTAGTCCAAGGCTCAGGCGCCTCCTGGTGGCCAACCAGCCTCTCGGCACCCTTCTCGGAGTCGGAACCCTGTCCAGGGTCCTCCACATCCTCCAGAGCCGACTCATAGGGCCCCTCGCTGTCAGAGTCTGGTGGCAGCTCCAACAGCTCCTGCTGGGCCACGACAGTATAGTATGGGCTTTATTGTTATTGCATACGTCATGGCACTGAGCAGGGTGTGGATTGCGCTGTTACTTCGGCAAAGGCTCCGTTCCAAATTAATACGAGCGACATTGGCAATATCTATCAGTTGCCAAACTGGATAAAGGATAAACCACTACGCAAACTACAGTTTAGGGGCCCACCGTCTTGAAGCAACATCTCAGAATTTGGAATCGTAGTGGACAATCGCTTGAATGTGAGCCAGCCTTGTGCTCTCAGCTGCGAAAAAAGCCAGCGCAGTCCTAGGCTGCATCAACGGATGAAGAGAATCAAGATTACTTGAAGTTTGAGTATCACTTTATCATGCCTTGGTAAGACCATAACTTGGAATATTTGCATCCAGTTTTGGTCGCCGTGGTTTTAAAAAAAGATGTTGAGACTCTGGAAAGAGTGCAGAGAAAAACAAGAAGGATGATTATGGGACTGGAGGCTAAAACCTATGAAGGACGGCTGCAGGAACTGGGTATGTCTATTACCCAATTCTAGCAGGGACGTGCAGTCATGGGAGGCAGGGGAGGCAGAGCCCCACCACTGTCACCATGAAAAGAAAAAAAAATGTAAAAGGAAAAAGGCTGAGCTAGTTGCTGCCGGAGTCACAGTGGATGACTCTGCTTAGTGCTTAACTGTTTAAAAAAGCCTCTTAAAAATAGCAGTTAGACTTATATACCGCTTCATAGGGCTTTCAGCCCTCTCTAAGCGGTTTACAGAGTCAGCATATCGCCCCCAACAACAATCCTGGGTCCTCATTTTACCCACCTCGGAAGGATGGAAGGCTGAGTCAACCTTGAGCCGGTGAGATTTGAACAGCCGAACTGCAGAACTGCAGTCAGCTGAAGTAGCCTGCAGTGCTGCATTTAACCACTGTGCCACCTCGGCTCTGTCAAGTGACCTCTACAGGAGGAGGCAGGAGAACCACGTCTCCTGCCTCCTGCCATGCCTCATCTAGTCTGACTTTATGATCACTCAAGCAAAGTTAAGCAAGGGTTAAAACCCGAAAAATTCCTTATGTAGATGAGGCACGTGGTTCTCTTGCCTCCTCCTGTAGAGGGTGTTTTTTTAGAGGCTTTTTTAAACAGTTAAGCAGAGTCATCCATGGGGACTCTGGCAGCAACTAGCTCAGCCTGACCTCAGAGCTCTTGCCTTTTTCCTTTTACATTTTTACATTTTCATGATGGCAGGCTGGAGCAGAGTGACATGATAACAGTCTTCCAATATGCGCTTCAGGGTACTGATGACCACCTTTAAAGCACTCCATGGTAGTGGATCTGGGTACTTGAGAGACCGCCTACTGCCGATTATCTCCCTCCGACCGATCAGATCGCACAGACTGGGCCTCCTCCGAATCCCATCTGCCAATGTCGACTGGCGACTACACGGAGGAGAGCCTTTTCTGTTGCAGCTCCGACCCTGTGGAACGACCTCCCCATCGAGATCCGTACCCTCACCACCATCCAGACCTTCCGCACAGCCCTTAAGACCTGGCTCTCCCATCAGGCCTGGGGATAGGTTCCCAATTTACCCGCCCGAGTGTTGACTGTTGAATGCAAGTTGTGTTTTATTATTTTCTTCTGTTCACATATTGTTTGTCTTTTGGTATTGCACCCCCTTCCCTGCGATTGTAAGCCGCCCTGAGTCCCCTCAGGGAAAAGGGCGGCCTATAAATCCTAATAAAATGTCTAAATGTCTAAATATCTAAATGGCTGCCACAAAGAAGAGGGAGTCAAATTATTCTCTAAAGGACCTGAAGGCAGGCCAAGAAACAACGGATGGAAACTAACCAAGGAGAGAAGCAACCTAGGATTAAGGAGAAATTTCCTGACGGTTAAAACAATTAATCAGTGGAACATCTTGCCTCTAAAGTTAATGCTCCAATGCTGAAAGTTTCAAAGAAGAGATTAAACAACTATTTAACTGAAATGGAATAGGGTCTCCTGCTTGAGCAGGGGGGTGGAGGGGTTGGACTAGAAAACCTCCAAGGTCCCTTCTAACTTTGTGATTCTGTAAATCTATACATTTCGGAATGTGATTTGTTGGTTGGGCTTTTATTATAAATTGATGACAATGCCCATTAATTCAGCCCTCCGCTACGGCTTACGCCATCCGGATGAAATAAGATGTGCTTTGTTTCTGCGGGCTTTCACATCCCTTGTGACGTGATGTGTCAAAGAGGGCCCTTCCTGGCCCATCACGGGTTTGTTCTGCATCTGGGCAGCCTGTTTGCCAAGTTCGGCTCTTCCACAGCTTCCTTCTCTTTTAGCGCTTGCCAAATGCAGCGTCTCTAACTTCCCGCAGTTTAGGGCCTCGGGGATGTCTAAATCCAGCTCTGAAATTCGATCGCACTTCCGAGGGCCAACACCCAGCCAAGGATGGAGAGCAAAAAAGACACAGCTTGAGCGGAAGGTATTAAACAGAAAGCCTGCATAACTCAAAGCATCTTTGGCTGCAGAGAGGAGCGTATCTCCTTCTCTCTCCCTCTCTCTCCTTCTCTCCCTCTTTTGCCCCTCTCTGTCCCTCTTTCTCTCTCCCTTGCTTTCTCTTCCCCTCTCCCTCTCTCTTTCCCCCTTCTCTCTCCCACTGTCTCTTCCTCTTTTTCACTCTCTCTCCTCCCCTTTCTCCCTTGCTTTCTTTTCCTCTCTCTCTCCCTCCCCCTCTCTCCCTCTTTCTCCTTCTCTCCCTCTTTTGCCCCTCTCTATCCCCCTTTCTCTCTCCCTTGCTTTCTCTTCCCCTCTCCCTTTCTCTTTCCCCCTTCTCTCTCCCACTGTCTCTTCCTCTTTTTCACACTCTCCCCTTTCTCCCTCACTTTATTTTCCTCTCTCTCTCTCCCTCCCCCTCTCTCCCTCTTTCTCCTTCTCTCCTTTCTCCCCTCTCTTTCTCTCCCACTCTCTGTCCCCCTTTCTCTCTCCCTCGCTTTCTCTTCCCCTCTCCCTTTCTCTTTCCCCTTCTCTCTCCCACTGTCTCTTCCTATTTCTCCCACTCTCTCTTCCCCTTTCCCCCTCACTTTCTTTTCCTCTCTCTCTCCCTCTTTCTCCTTCTCTCCCTCTCCCTTTCCCCCCCTCTCTTTCTCTCCCACTCTCTGTCACCTTTTCTCTCTCCCTCGCTTTCTCTTCCCCTCTTCCTCTATCTTCCCCTCTTCTCTCTCCCACTCTCTCTTCCTCTTTCTCTCTCACTTTCTTTCCCTTTCTCTTTCTCTCCCTCTCTCCCCCTCCCCCCTCTCTCTCTGCATACAGGTAACAACAGAGTTACCTGCATTGTAGTTTAAGGTCACATCCTGGCTACCTCCCTGGTTTTGTTTTTTTTACTTAAGGTACCAGAATGGAAGTGTCTTGTCATTGTCTTTGGGGGAGGGGATGGTTTTTGACTTTACTCCAGGTTATCCTCAGCCCTATTTTCCATAGTGCCTTCTAGATCTTACTCTTCTTAACTTTGTTAAGCTCAGCCTACTGCAGGGGTATCAAACTCGATTCCATTGAGGGCCACATCAGGGTTTGTGTTTGACAAATTGCAAATTTCTACAGGCAGTTCATTCCGACTTTTGCGGAAATTGCCCTTCCATTGACTCAGCTATTAAAAAACGGGGCCTTCCCCAACGAAGGCAAAAGCAAACCAAACCCTGAAATGGACAATGGACTGTCAAAAAGCCTTTGAGAAATTGAAACGGCTCTTTGCCCAAGAGCCCATACTGCAACACTCTGACCCCAAGCGACCATTCATAATCCACATGGATGCCAGTGATGTAGCAATAGCTGCAGTGATATTGCCATGTGCTTACATCTCCAAGAAACTCACCACTACTGAAAGGAGGTGGGCCATTTGGGAGGAGTTTGTGATCAGGTGGAGCCTGATCACGTGGAGACATCTCTTGGAGGGGGGGATATGCCGTTCGAGGTGAGGACTGATCATAAAAACCTCGAAGCTATCCACACCCATCGAAGATTATCTCCCAAACAAGTTCGCTGGGCACAATACTTCCAAAAGTTCAAAATCAACATTAAACACATCCCTGCAGGGAAGAACTTGTTGGCGGATGCTTTGTCGAGAAAACTGCAGTACGACAGTAAGAAGGAAGAAGTCGTTCAACCCATCATTTCTTCCTCCCACCAACAGGTGGCCCAGGTCACCACCCGACACCAAAATAAGCTGATGACATTCAAAGCAGCACTCCCGGCAGACCTGTGGTTCAACAATAACAAGGACATCCTAACAATGAGCGGTGGTTTAGCCTGGAAGGGGTCCAAACTGTATGTCCCTGTGGGGTTGAGGCTGGAAGTCCTACAGCGAAGCCATGATGCAAAATTAGGCGACTACTTTGGATTCCTAAAAACCTTGCCAGGTGTCAATTTTGGTGGCCAAAGATGAAATCGGAGGTGGAAGATTATGTAAAAAGCTGTGCTACTTGCACAACAATGAAAACAAGCTCGGGGAAGCCCCCTGGACTACTACAACGAGTGGCCATCCCTAGCCGACCATAAGAAGAGATCGTCAAACTCCCAGACAGCAGTGGAAATAGAGTAAACTGGACAGTTATTGATTTGTTTTCCAAGCAGGCACATTTCATTGCTTGCTCAGGGCTGCCGTCCACAAAGAAATTAGGGAAAATGTTTGTGAAACACATTTATCACCTGCACGGCGTGCCCAAGAGGATCATTTCAGACCGCGGAGTTCAGTTCACCGCCAAGTTCTGGAGAGAATTCCTAAGATCCATCAGGTCCACACAAGGACTCAGCTCAGTGTTTCATCCCAGCACAAACGGTGCAGCGGAGAGGGCTAATGCGATGGTGGAACAATACATCCGGTGTTATGTGGACTATCAGCAAGACAACTGGTCGGAGTTGGTACCTTTCACTGAAGTGGCATACAACAATGTGGTCCACAGCAGTACTGGATTAACTCCTTTCCAGATTACCAGTGGCATGGAATTTGTTCCCATGCCTGAGCTTCCTACAGAACCTCCCTCCTTCATGTCTCTGAATGAATGGATGGACACACTAAAGAAAGGATTGGAAAATACGAAGAAGGCTCTAGCAGATGCGGCAGAAGCCTACAAGAAGCAAGCTGATAAACACCGCTTGCTCCAAACCCCCTTTTGTGTGAGGGACAAAGTTTTTGTATCTACCAAATACATAAGATTAAGAATGCCTAGTAAGAAATTGGGCCCAAAATTTCTAGGTCCATTTCCAATACAAAAGATAATTAACCCATTTACAAGTTTGACTCAGTCTACCCAGGATTCTAGGGAAAATTTACCCAGTATTTCATTGTAGCTTGTTGAAATCAGTAATTGAGTCCAGTATAAGACAGTCCACTCAAGCTCCCCCTCCTCCTGTAGTGGTACTATCGCTACTACAAAATATATTTCTGTGAGGCCAGCTAGAATCGTGTACCAGAAATGAAATGAAGCACCATTTTGTCAGAGTGATCAGATTAATCTATATATATAAAAAGGAAGTACCACTCACTCATCATGAAATCTCCAGGACCATAAAGCCTACAATCTTGAAATTTGGCACATATGTTCCCCTTGGCTTCTAGGTGCTTGCTAAGAAAGGGTTTTTCAAAACAACCATCAGATCATTAGTATTTCTTACACAGTAATTAACACGCTCTGAGGCTAAGGAGTTCTACTCCCCCTCCCCACCTGAAAAGAACTCTGTTCCAACTGCCAGTTGCCTCACATTCCGTTACCTCAGTTCAAACTGGCAGACGTTCCACTCCTTCACTCAGAAGCGGTCTGGGGCTCCTTACAGTATGAAACGTCAGTACCTCACCAAAATGTCTACACCTTCCACCTATGGAACTGCTTCTGGACTCAAGGCATCGGGACCGATATTCCCTTATGTGTTTCAATCACTTACCACCACTGACCCAATTTCTCCTGCTGAGCCTGATCACATGGTTTTGTCGCGAAGCACAGGTATCCAGCTAGTATCTAATATAACAAGGCAGAAACTCCTGGAGGAAGAACATCTAAAAAACCCATCTAACACCGTGTTCTATAGACTCGTCCAAACAAAACTGGCACTTAACAGGGATTGGATCTCAACCATCCTTTCTGTAAGCAATCCGGGATGCTTTATGTGGTTCTACTGCTTCCCTCTACTTACCCATTGCTGCCCATATGAATCCTCCAAGTCATTGACTGACCGGTCGTCCCAATTAAGGCGGATGCCAACCAGAACAGGGGGCAGGAACCCGTTCTCAGCCAAGATCACAAAATAGGAGAAAAACCCTCCCAGAGCCTGAATCATTCCTGCAAAGGAATTTTGAGAGTTGAGGAAATCTTTTCTCGACCTCAACAACTTTAAGACTTCTTAGAACTCCCAGGCTCCCCCAGCCAGCCGTGCTAAAAGTTTATCGTACTCTGATAAGTAACAACTCAATGTTTCTGTTGTTGTTGTTGTTGTTATTATTATTGTCACTAAAATGTTGTTATTATTCCTGTATTCCTGAGAGCCTTGGTGGCGCAGTAGTCAGGGTGCAGTACTGCAGGCTACTTCTGCTGACTGCCGGCTGCCTGCAATTTGCAGATCGAATCCCACCGGGATCAAGGTTGATTCAGCTTTTCGTTCCTTCCGAGGGAGGTATAATGAGGACCCAGATTGTTGGGGGGCAGGAGGCTGGCTCTCTAAACTGCTTAGAGAGGGCTGTAAAAGCACCGTGAAGCGGTATATAAGTCTAAGTGCTATTGGTGTTTAAGCTACGCACTCAGTGTTTCTGTAGTTTTGACTGATGAGACTTTTATATTTTACAAACTTGCAGATTTGTGTTAATCGCTGAGGAGAAAGGTTTGGTTTCGGGGCTTATAAAGAGCCGAGGTGGCGCAGTGGTTAAATGCAGCACTGCAGGCTACTTCAGCTGATTGCAGTTCTGCAGTTCGGCTGTTCAAATCTCACCGGCTCAAGGTTGACTCAGCCTTCCATCCTTCCGACGTGGGTAAAATGAGGACCCGGATTGTTGTTGGGGGCGATATTCTGACTCTGTAAACCACTTAGAGTGGGCTGAAAGCCCTATGAAGCGGTATATAAGTCTAACTGCTATTGCTATTGCTATGGGAAAGCCAGATTCGTTTAACGACGGTGTTATTAACTTAACACCTGCATGGATTCACTTAACATCTGTGGCAGGAACTGTCGTAAAATGGGGCAAAGCTCACTTCAGAAATTTCTAACTTAGCGACTCAATGACCTATATATAAAGATCCTCTTACTGTGACCAGGCCAGCCCTGTCCGACCCAACTCCTATCTCCTCAAGTCAACGTCGGAGGTCATCCCACCGGGTTGCCTGCACCTGACTCACCAATCTGTCCGTAGGCCATACTGATGAGTCGTTCATTCACCAGCTTGTCACTCTTGGGGTTTCGGGGCTGGCGCTTCATGATGTCGCTCTCAGCTGCTTCGTAAGCCAAGGAGATGGCAGGCACCTGGCGGGAGAACCAAGAATGGAGATTGCACAGATCGCTAGATCACCGGTTTCATCGGACACTTGAAGGTTTAGCTTGTCTCATCCAAAGTCACTGGAGGAAAGACCGGGCCAAGGACCAGAATGAAAGATCCGGCTCCTTTGGGCCATCTCTCCCCCAAATT
>NC_045552.1:5022524-5057374 GCF_009769535.1 Thamnophis elegans
CTCCCCGCATGCAGATAGAGTGTTAACTATGGACTGTTATACTTCATCATTGCCATGTTGTTTTTGTTATATTTGTCCTCCTGCCTTTTTCTAAGAAGTCCCAAGAACAGAAATGTTGTGGCAGCAGAGATGGTGGCCGACTCGGACAGTGAAGAGGTTGGGGAGGAACATGGGCCAATTCTGGAGTCTGGGGAAGGCTCTGACGAGGGCTCTGCGTCGGAGGCAGAGATGGGGCCAGGGCCATCTGACATTTATCAGCTGCCTTCGGAATTGGAGATCAGTGGGGCAGAAGAACAGCTGGAACCTGTTCCCAGTATGGGCAGGCTCTTGCACATGGTCATACCTATGGAGCTTTGACTCTGTGCAAGAGAACTAAACTAGTCTGCTCTCCTATGCCTTGTGCTTGCTTGTAACTGCTACCACGTTGGAAGAATCTGCTGTAGGTATTGTACATTTATTCATCTGTTATTATGTGTATAAAGAAGTTAATGAATCCTGCTGAATCAGTTATCTGTGTGTGCTTTCCGGACGTGATTTCTGCAACAAACTCTGATAGATTCCATGATGTCCTGGAAGGTGTTACTTTTTCCCCAGACCCAGAGGTTGACCTCCGCCCTTCTATTTTCCCCTCACCTGGGGTTGACCTGACTGACAGGAATGTTTAACCGGGCAGCAATGTCTTCTACTGTCTCATTGCCCTCTGAGATAATTCCAACACCTTTGGCGATGGCTTTAGCTGTGATGGGATGGTCACCTGTTACCATGATCACCTGCGGAGGAAAAGCAGAGTTAGCAAAGGAGATCTGGGGAACACAAAGACTGAAGCAGAATGAGTTGTCCAACCCAATTCATTTCTAAGAGTTGGAAGAATTGGGGGAGATCAGGTGATAACCTTCTAAGAAGTCCTAGACCAGAGGTCTTCAAACTTGGCAACTTTAAGATTTGTGGACTTCAACTCCCAGAATTCTCCAGCTGGCTGAAGAATTCTGGGAGTTGAAGTCCGCAAGTCTTAAAGTTGCCAAGTTTGAAGACCTCTGTCCTAGACCATTCAAGATTGCTACATCTCCAGTCTGATCCAAGCCAGAAGCTGTCATAGACCTCACATCAAATATGTAAACCTTGGGCCAATCCATTAATTCATTCAAGACAAAAAGGAGCATATTGGATTTTGGACTCTGTTGATAAACTGATTCATTAAAAGAGCATTGGAGTGTATTTATGGCATAGGCGTTTGAGTGACCTTCTACGACCCAGATGAACCATTTCAGATCTTCTCACTATTAGGAGACAATAAAATAAAGACTACTTAGGAGAGCGAATTGGCCTTGTGGAATATCTGGAAAATCGAGATAAAGAGATTTCAAAACAACAAAGCATTCAAGCCGGATAACATCTGGAATTACATCTCCGAATTGGTTAAAGCAAGATGTACACAAAGCTGTTCAATAGCAATAGCAATAGCAGTAGACTTATATACCGCTTCATAGGCCTTTCAGGCCTCTCTAAGCGGTTTACAGAGAGTCAGCATATTGCCCCCAACAATCTGGGTCCTCATTTTACCCACCTCGGAAGGATGGAAGGCTGAGTCAACCCTGAGCCGGTGAGATTTGAACCGCTGACCTGCTGATCTAGCAGTAGCCTGCAGTGCTGCATTTAACCACTGTGCCACCTTGGCTGCATGTTCAGCTATTCATTCCAGGAAATATTTGCAATTCATCTAGACCAGGGGTCTCCAACCTTGGCGCCTTTAAGACTTGTGGACTTCAACTCCCAGAGTTGAAGTCCACAAGTCTTAAAGTCGCCAAGGTTGGAGACCCCCGATCTAGACCAGGCATGGCGAACCTTTTCAGCACCGAGTGCCCGAACCAGAATGTTTGTGCATGCCCGTGCAAGTGTGTGCCTCCAGAGCGCCGGAAACCCGAAAGACCAGCTGGCTTCGCGCACACCAGAGCAGCGGAAATCTGAAGACCAGCTGGCTGGCAGGTATGCGCATGTTGGGAACCCAAAGACCATGTGACTGGTGCATACATGCGCGCATTCCTGTTTTTTAAGGCTATTTTTTGGCTATTTTCGCACGGAAAAGGGCCTGCAAATAGCCTGGGAACGGCCCCCTGGTTTTTGGCTGTTTTCAGGCCATTTCATGGTGCTCTGACGCGGGTGAAGACCAGCCGGCCAGCGTATACAAGCGCACCAGAAAGCAGAAGAGCCGCTGGCGATGGTGCACATGTGCCCACAGAGAGGGCTCTGCGTGTGCCACCTCCGGAGGTTTTCCCCCATCACGGATCTAGACTGTCCAGCTGCTTTACCTTGATGCCAGCGCTTCGGCATTTCCCCACGGCATCGGGCACAGCGGCACGGGGCGGGTCAATCATGGACATGAGTCCCACAAAGCAGAGGTTATCGGTGGAAAAGTTGACGTCGTCGCAGTCAAAGGCGAACCCCTTGGGATACTGCTCTTCAGGCAAGTAGTAGTGGCAGAAACCTGGAAGGGAAAAAGGCAGTCAGGGGGGAAAAAAACAGGGAAAAGTGGACCCAGAGACCTGGAGGGCAGATCTTGCTGAAAACTCTAGGTTTCGAAAGGCTGCATTAAGTCATCAAGTCTAGTATGTCTTGTCTGATGAAAAGAAGGACCAGGGGAGACATGATAGCAGTCTTCCAATATCTCAGGGGTTGCCACAAAGAAGAAGGAGTCAAACTATTCTCCAAAGCACCTGAGGGCAGGACAAGAAGCAATGGGTGGAAACTAATCAAGGAGGGAAGCAACGTAGAACTAAGGAGGAATTTCCTGACAGTAAGAACAATTAATCAGTGGAACAGAAGTTGCCTCCAGAAGTTGTGAATGCTCCAAGACTGGAAGTTTTTAAGAAGAGATTGGATAACTATTTCTCTGAAGTGGTGTAGGGTTTCCTGCCTAAGCAGGGGGTTGGACTAGAAGACCTCCAAGGTCCCTTCCAACTCTTCTCTTCTATTCCTATTCTATTCTGTTCACCATGGATTATAAAGCTATGAGAACTTGATTCTCACAACCCTCTAAGCCGCAACCAAATTTCATTCATGCTTGTCAGATGGTCGCACAATCCCCCAGCACAGTTTGGTGCCCCTTTCAATTAAGTTTCTTTCCCTAACTAAAGAATAATCTTCTTCTTCTCCTCCTCCTCCTCCTCCTCCTCCTCCTCTTCCTCCTCCTCCTCCTCCTCCTTCTTCTTCTTCTTCCATGTCTGTCATTGGATGTTGGAGATTACGTTGGAGATTACGTTGGCGATCCTATTATTATCAACAGCTGCACCAAAAACTGCTGCTGAGTTTTGTCCAAACCACTCCCTTCGATTTTGAAGCCATGATTTGGCAGGTTGTCATCTACCTATCTTGAAACATCTGGATTTTGAAATGATATCTAAGTTTCTATAGAAGGCATTTGACTTCTCGCTGGCTTTTTTTTCAAAATCCTCACTAACTTCTCCAAAATGTTGTATGACATCTAGGCCTTCTGCCCATGGATGTATCTTGCCTTCTTTAGTCCTTCCAACAACCCAACATCCTCTCCCCAGCCATTCCTACCGAGCACCCGCTCTCCAAGTCCTCCAAGCTCCAAGTAGGCGTTCTGGAACGCTTCTTTCAATTCTTCGTCAAGAGGCTGTTCTTTGCCTTGGACCAGAATGGTGGAGCATCGGTCCAGGATGCGCTCAGGCGCCCCCTTCATCACCAGCAGGTAGCGGTTATCGTTGGGATCTTCTGTCTCGTGAATGGAGAGCTGCAAGGGGAGCAGAAATCTCTCAGGACCCAAAGAACCTTCCCAGATTAAAACCAGAGGAATATACTACTGTATTTTTCGGAGTATAAGACACACCTTTCCCCCACCCCACTAAAAGAGGGTGGAAATTTCGGTGCCTCTTATATACCAAATGTAGTCCCACTGACCCCCACCCTTTGGCTTCTGCCTCCCAGAAGTGGAGGCTGCAATAGGCTACAGCAGTGGTTCCCAAACTTGGCAACTTTAAGACTTGTGGACTTCAACTCCCAGAAGTGGGAGACCAAAGCAGAGCTGGCTGGAGAATTCTGGGAGTTGAAGTCCACAAGTCTTAAAGTTGACAAGTTTGGGAACCACTGGGCTACAGCAATCCCTGCAGCCTGAAACAGCTGATGATCAGGAGGCCCCTGCTGAAATCGAAAGTGAAACTTGCTGTTTGCTCCACAAGGCAAATTGCTGGGAGGCAGAGACGGATTTTTTTTTTCTTGTGCTAATCAGGCTGTTTGCCGTTCGCTGCAAGGAGGTAAGTCAATAACAACAAATGCCTGTAGAATGTTCAAATTATTAGACTTATTTTTTTAAAGACTGCTTTATTACTGCTCTAGACAGCTTAAAAAAATGAAGAAGCTTTTTTAAAAGAAATGCTTGATCTGAAGAGGCCCAGTGCTATTGTATCTTCTTTTAAATAGCAGAGAAGAACTATGCTTCCAGAAAGCCACATCAATTTTAACAGCATCTGTACAAGTATAGTCTGAAATGCAACACCACAAACAGTGTATATTGTCTTTCATGTTTGCTGTTTGTCGCAAGGAGGCAAATTGCTGGGAGGCAAAGGTAGATATTTTTCCCCCTTGTTTTCCTCCCCAAAATCTAGGTGCGTCTTATACTTCAAATCATCTTATACTCCAAAAAGTACAGTACTTAACACAGATCACGCATGGAGTGCAACACAGAATGGGAAAAAATGTGACGCCTATAAAAGCAGGCAAAGTTTATATTGTTTGAGGGGGAGGGGCTTGGTGCTCTTGGTGAGCTTGGTGGTTTTCTTGCAGTGCCCTGATGATGTTCCCTAGTGTGGTGATGAAATGTCTGCCAGGAAACCACCAAGCTCAGAGTTCACCTAGGATCCCCACGGTTCAATCCTGAGCTGCCAAGATTCACTTCGAAAGCTCGGATTGCATGTCACAACCATCTCGATTTGTTTGAGAGCCGAGGTGGCGCAGTGGTTAAATGCAGCATTGCAAGCTACTTCAGCTGACTGTAGTTCTACAGTTCGGCTGTTCTAATCTCACCGGCTCAGGGTTGACTCAGCCTTCCATCCTTCCGAGGTGGGTAAAATGAGGACCCGGATTGTTGTTGGGGGCGATATGCTGACTCTGTAAACCGCTTAGAGAGGGCTGAAAGCCCTATGAAGCGGTATATAAGTCTAACTGCTATTGCTATTGTTTTATCACGCCCTGGAAAACGACAACAACTTGACACCGGGTGTCCTAAAAGTGCTGGTTCAAAAGGCAACCGGGTTTTGTTTTTTCTCTTGACGGCATTTTTCACTTCTCATCCAAGAAGCATCTTCAGTTCATGAACTAAAGAAGCTTCTTGGATGGGAAGCAAAATGTCTTCAAGAGAAAACAAAAACAAAGTGGAGTTGCCTTTTGAACAAGTACTTTTGGCACAACCATGACTAACAATCTCCGTAAACGTTGCATCAGCCATCAGATGTTAGCAAACATCTGCCGGTTTTGGACATAAGCGAAAATAGTGGCAATGTATCGATCAATCCTGACTGCTCTTTAGAAGGCCAGATCCTGAAGATGAAACTCAACTCCTTTGGCTACCGAATGAGAAGGAAGAAGGACTCCCTGGAGAAGAGCCTCATGCTGGGAACGATGGAGGGCAAAAGAAGAAGAAGGGGACGGCAGAGAAGGAGGTGGCTGGAGGGAGTCACCGAAGCAGTCAGTGTGAGCTTCAATGGACTCCAGAGGATGGTAAAGGACAGGAAGGCCTGGAGGAATGTTGTCCATGGTGTCGCAATGGGTCAGACACAACTTCGCAACTAACAGCAATAAATATCAATATTACATAGAAGCACACCGCCCCGATTTCTCTCTGGAAATGATTTGCCGATTTTATTCCAGGTCATAGCACACTGGGAATCCTAGCTAATCCTTCCCGTATGTCGGCGTAAAAGATGGGGATTAAAGCTGATGGGCCTGAGATTCCCAGAATGTGGGGACTGTCTTGGCTCTACAATTTGAGAAGGGAGAACCCTAAATGGGACAGTTCTGATAGACAAGCTGGCCAGACGCACATTTCATGATAAACGACTTCATCCAAGCTTCCAAATTATGCATTCTTCTTCCTTTTTAAATGGGGTTGTTGTTTTTTTCTTTTAAAAAAAAAAAGGGTTGGGGGAGTCAAATTAGAATAGTGGTTTTTTTTTAATTTCACAAATGTTTTTTATGGCAATGCAATTCCCTTTGCTCCAAAAACAATATTTTTTTTAAAAAAATACTCTTGACATTGTCAAGAGACAAGCCAGCTGTGACTCGGATGGTAGTTGCTAAATTAGTAACACGGTTGTTAATTGAATCAGGCTTCAGATTACACAGTATTAGATAAACTTTTGATAGAGACAGAAAACAAGTTGATCAAAGTGCTGTATAGATTTTTATTGGAATATAAACTCGAGGAGGAACATGTCAAAGAAACTATGGTCGCCTGGGCGAAAAATTTTGGTTATAATGTGGAATTGGCTAAGTGGGAAAAAACTTTGGATGCTTAATTGCAAACTAACATTGGCTACGGCGTATAAAGAACATCTTTATAAGATGTTCTACAGATGGCATCTCCCCCTAGCACGGCTCTCCAAAATGTTTAAAAATCTGGCCCTAAAGAGAAACAGAGCCGAGGTGGCGCAGTGGTTAGGGTGCAGTACTGCAGGCCACTTTAGCTGACTGTGATCTGCAGTTCAGCGGTTCTAATCTCACCGGCTCAAGGTCGACTCAGCCTTTCATCCTTCCGAGGTGGGTGAAATGAGGACCCGGACTGTGGGGGCAAGTTGCTGACTCAGTTTGCTAAAAAATTTGTAAACCGCTTATAGAGGGCTGAAAGCTCTATGAAGCGGTATATAAGTCTAATTAATAATAATAAGTCTAATTAATAAATTGTTGGAAGTGTAAAAAAAACACCAGGCCCTTTTTATCATTTGTGGTGGACATGCAATGAGGCCAAAAGATATTGGGAAATGATTCAATCATGGTTGGAACAAGTGGTGGGAGACCAAATTTTGTTTAAACCAGAAATTTTTCTCCTAGGCATAATACAGGAGGGGTTTAAGAAAAATGTACTCTATCTAATTATACATGTACTAATTGTGGTGTCCACAATTCTTGGGCAGTATTGGAAAAAAGAAAATACGCCATCAGAGCTAGATATAATCAGGAAAGTGTTGACCTGTGCGGAAGCAGATGGGATCACTCTTGAACTTAAAAATAAAGGGGGAATCAGAATATTTTGAAGTCTGGAACAGATTTTATGACTGGTATAAGACAAGGTGACAAGACTGGAACAAACTGTATATATACCTGGGTTCTTTTAAAGTTAGTTCAGCAAGATGAAGCTAAAGTCAATGTAGAATGTCATTAATTTCTTTATTTCTTTATTTCTTTTTTTCAATAGATTTTAGACTGTGTTTGTTAAAAATCCATACCGTGTAGGGGTTCCGGGAAGTCAGGGGGGGGGAGGAGGGGGG
The DNA here is from genome assembly GCF_009769535.1 of Thamnophis elegans. Lineage (NCBI taxonomy): Eukaryota > Metazoa > Chordata > Lepidosauria > Squamata > Natricidae > Thamnophis > Thamnophis elegans. Next base: position 5,030,024 of record NC_045552.1, read on the forward strand.
TTGGGGGGAGGGTGGAGGGAGGGAGGGGCATACATTAAGCTAGACAAGAATTTGGTGGTAAACTAGAATTATTTTGACACACAAAAATTGTACTTCGATGTCTTACTGATTGAGGAATGATGAAATGTTTGTTTTAAAAGAAATAAAACTTTTGAACCTAAAAAAAAAAAAAGAACCCATACCTGGTATTTGTTGGTGGAGTTGAAGGGGATTTCTGCCACTTTTTTATTCTTCTCCCTCATCAGTTTCACGGAGCCAGACGAAAGCTCGATACATTTCAACAGGGCGGATTCAGAAGCATCTCCTGCTACGTCACGCTTGGGGAGGTGAAATAGGATCATTTCAGTGTCCTGTGTTTGGACAGGCAGCCTGGCCTTCTCTCCCGCACCATTCCCCACCACCCCACCATCCTGAGGATGGAACTAACAACATTCATAAGTGTAGGAAGTAGTGGTGCCACCGGAGAACATTGGCTGCCAGGTTTGATGGGTTCAAAAATGTCCAGTATAGTTCTTGGAGGAAGGTCTATCAGAAGGTACCAGACCTGATGATCAAGTGCTGCTTCCAGGCATGGAGTCAATCTAGGTCTATTTAGGCCTTAGATGAGCAACAACAGATATCTTGATCTCCTAAATATATCAGGTGGGCCACCAAATTGTTCTGATTGAGGCTTCCCAAGAGCATGAAGCGAACGCCTAGTCCTGACAAAAACTCCTTTTATTAATTGACTGTGAATTCTGCTCATTCACATCCAGCCAAGTCTAGGGAGGATTTCCAGTCACAGACCTTATCTGGCTTGGAGAGCTGCCAGGCGGATATCTATGAAACTTGGCAAGGAGTCTCAGAGAGTCACTAACCAATTAAGCGAATTAATTGTCTCCTGCAAACTCCACTCCCTTTTCACTCCTCTTTTATTCCCTCTGGGAGAGGCCATTCATCGTCCACCTGTTGGCCTTCCTCCCAAGTCGACCCCTGTTCTTTAGTTCCCTTCGTCTGGCAGCTCTGCACATGGGCACACTGGGAACAGGCTCCAGCTGTTCTTCTGCCTCACTGCTGTCTGACTCTGAAGGCAGCTGATAACTGTCAGATGGCCTTGGCCCATTCTCTGCCTCCAATGTAGAGCCCTCATCCGAACCTTCCCCAGACTCCAGGACTGGCCCAGGTTCCTCTCCAACCTCCTCACTGTCTGAATCTGCTGCCAGCTCTGCTGGCTGCTTGCGAGCCACAACACAAGTTAGATGGAATGCTCGTTATTAAGATCTAGGCCTGATCCAGCAAGCCTATTTTCAGATTCTCATATTTCATCACACGGTATAGAAATTAAAATTCTTTTCCTTATCCTTGACCTTCAATCCTCACATCTTCACCTGTCCTTAACCCCAGCACAGTGGCCATTCTCAATTTACTAGATACCGCTAGGGCCCCTGTTGATGTCTGCTCACAAGGAGTGGGTTCCCCTCCACTCACCTTGAGGATGGGCACGTTCTCTTGACCCCCTTTGAAGACAGCTCGGTTGCAAAGCCCAGCAACATGAGACAAGGCCAGCCAGGTGGGGGAGCTCTTATCGAAGGCCGTGCCTGCAATGAAAAAAATAAAGGAAGATGGTGAGGGGCGAAGTCCTAGGCAGTGGTGGGATTCAAATAATTTAACAACCGGTTCTCTGCCCTAATGACCAGCTGGGTAGGCGGGGCTCGGTGGTCATGTGACTGGGTGAGCGTGGCCAACTCAACGTCACTCACGTCGATGGGCGCTTCGCCTTAGCTGCGACAATGTCATAAGGGTTAACTGGAGAGGCAGTTTCTGTAAGCAGGGCAATAAAGATGAGGCTAGAAACAACACCAGAATGTTTCCTTCCTTCCTGCCTTCCTTACAGGATTAGCCCTGGAAAGTGGGGAAAAAAACAAAATATTTCTTCCAACAACCGGTGCTCCCAACTGCTTAGAAAGTTAACAACTCGCAGTGGTGGGATTCAAATAATTGAACAACTGGTTCTCTGCCCTAATGATTTCTTCCAGCGATCAGTTCACCAAACTGCTCAGAAAGTTAACAACTGGTTCTCCTGAAGTGGTGCGAACTGGCTGAATCCCACCACTGGTTCTAGGTTAAGAAAGGAAATTGATTGAACTGGAGGCCAGGTGTCAATCCTGTCCTGACCGAAGCCATTTCATCTGTTTCAGTGTTGCTACACTGGAGCTGAGGGTCAGGGAGGTGGGATTTGAGATAGTGGGATTTTTGTAGCCAAAACAAAATATTTTCTCTTGGGAACCAAGGACATTCTCACATCTGGAAAGAAGAAGGTGGAGTGATGCCACCCGGTTGTCGGACTGTACAATGATTGGACTGTGGGACTGATTGTTTTGAGAAAATAGAAAATCTTTTACTTTTAATGGGGTGAAAACCACGGGAGTTTTAGAGTTGGTTTTCCCCAGATATGTGCCAATATAAAATTGTTCTGACCGAAGCTTCTCGAGAGCATGAAGCAGACTCCTTGTCTCAACAAAATCCCCTTTTATTAATTGAATGTGAATTCTGCTCATTCACAGCGAGCAAAGTCTTTCGAAGGAGGATTTACAGTCACAGACCTTATCTGGCTTGGAGAGCTGCCAGGCCGATATCTTCAAAACTTGGCAAGGAATCTCAGAGAGTCACGAACCAATGAAGTGAACTAATTGTCTCCTGCAAACTCCACTCCCCTTTCGCTCCTCTTTTATTTCCTCTGGGAGGGGCCATTCATCATCTGGCCTTACTCCCAAGTCAACCCCTTTGCTTTAGCCGTTCCCTTCGTCTGGCAACTCTGCGCATGCGCACACTGGGAACAGGCTCCAGCTGTTCGTCTGCCTCGCTGATCTCTGACTCTGAAGGCAGCTGATAAATGGCATACGGCCCTGCCCCCCTCTCTGCCTCCGACACAGAGCCCCCATCAGAGCCTTCCCCAGACCCCAGGACTGGCTCATGTTCCCCCTCCTCACTGTCTGAATCTACTGCCATCTCCGCTGGCCACTGGGAGGCCACAACCGATATTTCCAATAAAAGCAATGTTTGAGGATATCATCGGCCTCGGAGTCTTGCTTGCAATGGATTTATTACTTGGAACCCTGGCATTAAACCGACTTTTTGACACCAGAGAGAAAAGGGGAAATCGGGTGAAGGAGAAAGAGTATGTGTGAATGGGTCAAATAGTGAAACAAGGGAAAGATGGAATTTCAATCCAGGTTCTACATCAGCCTTTCTCAGTCTGTTGGACATAATTCTCACCATACACAGCAAAACTGGGAGGATCTGTCGTGGATCTAGAGCTGAGTTAGAGATCCCAAGAAGACAGGAACCCCGATCCCATCCTCAGCTTCCTATTCTTTCACCCACGAAGAGGTCATCTGTCAATTCTTCTTAATGCAAGATAGAAAAAGGGCCTCTGTAGTCCTCTTTCCCCCCACAATAATCCTCACCAGATTGATCCTCGGTGGTGTCAGCCTCATGGATCTGGTTGTCAAACCACATGTGGGCCACAGTCATTCGGTTCTGAGTCAGGGTCCCTGTCTTGTCGGAGCAGATGGTGGAGGTGGATCCCAAGGTCTCCACAGCTTCCAGGTTCTTCACCAAGCAGTTCTTGCGAGCCATGCGCTTGGCGGTCAAGGTCAGACACACCTAAATGGGAGGAATGAAACTTAGAAATGGGCGAAGGAAAGGACTCCCAGCAGAGATGCCCAATCGGGCATTTTCCCTTGTAACTCAAGAGCCTTCCAATATCTGAGGGGCTGCCACATGGAAGAGGGAGCCGAGCTATTCTCCAAAGCACCTGAAGGCAGGGCAAGCCGAGGTGGCGCAGTGGTTAGAGTGCAGCACTGCAGGCTACTTCAGCTGACTGCAGTTCTGCAGTTCGGCGGTTCAAATCTCACCGGCTCAGGGTTGACTCAGCCTTCCATCCTTCCGAGGTGGGTGAAATGAGGACCCGGAGTGTTGTTGGGGGCGATATGCTGACTCTGTAAACCGCTTAGAGAGGGCTGAAAGCCCTATGAAGCGGTATATAAGTCTAACTGCTATTGCTAACTGCTAAGAAGCAACGAATGGAAACTAACCAAAGAGGGAAGCCACGTGGAATGAAGGAGAAATTTCCTGACAGTCAGAACAATTAATCAGTGGAATGACTTGCCTCCAGAGGTTGTGAGTGCTTCATCACTGGGGGGTTTTAAGTTGTGGATGCTTCAACAATGGAGGTTTTTAAGAGGAGATTGGATAACTGTATGTCGGATACAGTGGTGGATTGCCAATTTTTTTACTAGCAGTTCGAGCACACTCCTGCGAGCAGGACACTTCCGTTCATGCGCAGAAGCATCCAGGCGGGTTGGCGAGCCTCCTGCCACCGCGCTACTACCAGTTCTGCCAATCCGGGCTGAACTGGGAGCAACCCACCTGTGGTCTGGTATGATGTAGGATCTCCTGCTTGAGCAGGGGGTTGGACTAGAAGACCTCCAAGGTCCCTTCCAACTCTGTTATGCTATTATTCTTTTTCAAAAAGCGAGGTCAACTTCACGTCGTTGTTTTTTTCTAATGGAATATTGAGACATCATTATCATCACCACCTTTGGGAAACCAAGATATCAATATAGTTTTTTTAAAAAAAACAGATATAACAGAATAACAGAGTTGGAAGGGACCTTGGAGGTCTTCCAGTCCAAGAGCACTTAGACTTATATACTGCTTCACACTGCTTTACAGCCTTCTCAGAGCCGAGGTGGCACAGTGGTTAGGGTGCAGTACCGCAGGGCACTTCAACTGACTGTTATCTGCAGTTCAGCGGTTCTAATCTCACCGGCTCAAGGTTGACTCAGCCTTCCAGCCTTCCGAGGTGGGTGAAATGAGGACCCAGACTGTGGGGGCGATATGCTGACTCTGTAAACCGCTTAGAGAGGGCTGAAAGCCCTATGAAGCGGTATATAAGTCTAACTGCTATTGCTATTCTCTAAGTGGTTGACGGAGTCAGCCTCTTGCCCCCAACAATCTGGGTCCTCATTTTACCGATCTCAGAAGGATGGAAGGCTGAGTCAACCTTGAGCCCGTCAGGATCGAACTTCTAGCAGTGAGCAGAGTCATCCTGCAATGCTGCATTCTAACCACTGTGCCTCTACGGCCCTCAAGCAGGAAACCTTATAGCATTTCAGACAAATGATGATCCAATCTCGTCTTTAAAAAAACTCCAGTATTGGGGCACCTACAACTCCTGCAGGAAAGCAGATCCATTGAATTAGTTGTCCTATTGGGAAACTTCTCCTTCGTTCTAGGTTGCTTCTCTCCTTGATTAGTTTCCATCCATTTTTTCTCAAGGAAGTTCTTTGGTAGACCATCTTGTCAAGGTACTTACTGTGACTGTAGCCAGGAGCCCTTCAGGGACGTTGGCCACAATGATGCCGATGAGAAAGATGACAGCTTCCAGCCACGAGTAGCCCAAAATGAGAGAGAGCACGAAGAAGGAGACTCCCAGGAAAACGGCCACACCTGTGATCAGCTGGATGAAGTGCTCAATCTCCCTAGCGATGGGGGTCTTGCCAACTTGCAGGCCCGAAGCCAAGGTGGCAATTCGACCCATCACAGTCCGGTCTCCAGTGGCAATGACAACCCCGCGTGCTGTGCCTGGTGGGAGAAGAGGCAAATTGGTGGGCATGCATTCCCTCTCCAATTTTCTGCCCCTCTAACAATTTCCAGATCTGGCGGGTGACTGTAGGTCCCAGAATTCCCAGCTACCCTGTTTCCCCCAAAATAAGACCTCCCCGGGTGAATAATCCCAATCGGGCTTTTGAGCACATGCGCTAAAATAAGCCCTCCCCCGAAAATAAGCCTTCCCTGAAAATATTTAGTCGGTCCCCACCATTTCCTCTGGTTGCTTCTCGCACAAACACGAGGTGAACAAGCAAGGCTGGAGGGGGGGGAATGGAGGGGGAACGTCCCCCATGCACGCCAGGCGCCCTTACCTAATGGCTGCTCCTGCAGCCCTAGCCACCGCGCCCCTTCTGTCACGTTAATGGCTACCGCAAAAAGAGCAGCAGGCCCAATGACGCACAACACAGCAACAGCCATGAGTTGACCACACTTGCAGCCTCAAAAATTATGAGACCTCCCTGAAAATAAGGCCAAGCGCTTATTTTTGGGGGGTGGTGAAAGAAAATAAGACCCTGTCTTATTTTTGGGGAAACATGGTAACTTGACCATTCTGGCTACAAATTCTAGAAGTTGTAATCTCATCTGAGGTCGGAGAGCTCTGCTGTGGATTTGTGTTGGATGTTCACTGCCCATGGCCGTATTTAAATGAATTTTAGGAACCGCCGTTTGATAACAGAACTGTAATCTACAAATCCCCCTGGTTCCTTGAGGAGAGAAACCATTAAGCTAATTTAGGATGAGAGCTTAAGTGTCAAGCGCCAGGGAAATCAGAGGTTCCAGGCAGTACAAAGAGCTATAAAGATGTATTTGCAAGCTTAAGCTCTCTACATGAACCTGAGCTACTAACAGTCAAAGCAAATAGCCGGTAGATAAGAATGAACGGAATTCACGGTGGGCTGGGCTCAGATCTCTTGTCATCATGAAGGGATTCGAGACTTATGAGGTGCTTGACCCTTCCCTCAGGCTCAGCCTGGTGAACTCCTACGTTAGGTAAGCCCTTACTCAATTACTCTAGCAATCCTTCTCATAAATTAAGGCAGACATACGCCCTAGCAGTCACAAAACCAATAGAAACAAATAAAAATACTGTGCTGCAGGGGTGGGATTCAGCCGGTTTTGACCGGTTTGAGAGAACTGGTCTGACGATCAGTCGGGAGAGAACCGGTTTGCTCCGACAATCAGGTGATCCGTGCAGCAGAGCAGATTGTCGCGCCTCGGCTGTGTTACTCCCCAGAAGCAACGTGGAAGGTAAGTTTTGTTAAAACAGTGCACGGGAACGAAGCACGCCATCACCGAACCGGTTGTTAAACCGGCAGGATCTCACCAAAGCTGTGCTAATACGTTCTCTTAAATCAGTGGTTTTCAAATTAGGCAACTTTAAAATGTGTGGATCAACTTCCCAAATTCCCCAGATAAAGGACAATACTCAGGGTCCTCTGATCTGTGTCCAGTAAAGTTTGTCTATTCGAATTGTAGCAGTGATATCTAGACCGGGGGACGAAGACTCGTATCAGTTCACAGCGATGTTTTTACTGGGACGTGGTTTCTTGGTTCTGGTCTGCCCTAGAAGGTATTCTAACTCAGACACAAGGCCCTACCTTCGACGCAGTTGGTAGAGAAAAAAGTGATATTCCTGGTCTCAAGAGGATTGTCATGGGTACAATCTGGAGAACGGGTCTGGGGTTCGGATTCACCCGTCAGGGAAGAGTTATCCACCTAGGGAGAAAACGCCACGCCATGTCAGTTTGCAGTGAAAATTATCCTGGTTTTCATCTCCAATTTGGCAGGTCAACAAGCTAACAGATCTCGAGTAGAGTAATCGTCACAACTCATTTGAAAGGACAGATGGTTTGGGCCTGTTACGTAAGTCCAGGAAAGCTGATCACTTTTGTGACAAGGATCCAAATTCATCTGTCTTCCCCTTCCCCGTATCGAACAAAAGGAACAGGGAAATCCGAGCTACAAGGTTGTGCAGCGATACGAGACGGGGGCACAACACTGATCTTGTGCTCCGTAATCTGATCTCTCTGCTTAATTTGGTTAATGGGAGAGAACAGTTGGTAAAGGACAGGGCGAATTGCTCTAATCCCCCACGGCTTGAGAGTCTGTTGCAGAGCTGAAAGGAACAACAGCTGAAAGAAGACGGTAAGATCTCCACCAACCTTGCAACCGTGAGCCGAGATGATCCTTAGGTCAGCTGGGACTCTGTCGCCTCCTTTCACCTCTACGAGATCGCCAACCACCACATCCTCAGCGTTCAGCTGCATCTTCTCCCCTTCTCTAATCACCAGGGCTTGCTTTAGATTAGAAAGCAAACTTCATTCCATTAAAAAAATATTCTGGATTTTCAGCCATGCCGACACATGTTCCTCTTAAATGTTTCTTTTGTAAATCTATCCTTTTCAGCAGCAACACAATTCTCACACTACCTAGGAATTGTCCCGTAGAGGGACCCAACACAGCTGGAGTTTGCCATGTTGCCTCCAGAAGAGAACATGGTGTCATCGCTTGTAATTATTATTTAACACATGTACAGCAGATGTAGCGTCTCCTACTTGGGCGGGGGGTTGGACTAGATGATCTGCAAGGTCCCTTCCAACTCTGTTAATCTGTTATCTTGCAAAGATTTCATATCCGATTTCATAAACCCGAGATTCTAAACGGTTGTGTTCCCTCGGCAGCCTTAACCAGAGAAATTTCGGATTAACCCCCTCTGGACAGTGCACATTACACTGGATCTTAAATTAATTTAATGGCCAGGGTTCACACAACACACCAGAAAAACAAGGTTAAAACTAAACTCAGTATGGCACCTGACGACCCCTCACTCCTTCTCACAAAATCCCCTGAAATGGCTCCTAACTTCTGCTCCCATTTTACAAATAGCTGAGCTGAAAGACAATGAAAACAATACCTATACGGTGTGTAATGTCCCGCAGTTATCTACGCATTAATAATGATCTAGTAATATTTCCTTATACATTTTAGGGACCTTTCCTTCCATAATTGGTGTTTTCTTTCATGCTTTTGGATTTCTAATTTCTGTTTCCGTTAGTTGGCAATTGCTAAAACCAATCCCACGTGAAAAAGTATTCAAAGCCTTCTTGGTTTTGTCAATTTATTTATTCCTGCACATTGTAATATTTATTCATTTACCTATCTCTGTTTTTCCACTGTTGTGCAAACACAATTCCAGCAGCTGCTAACATGTGTAAAATTAAATATATATATTATAATCCCTTTCAAATAGCCAACAAAATATTTCTGGTTTTAATTCCATATCTTGCTTTACGATTGCTTCTAACCACTAACTTCTGAATAGCTACTTGGACCGACCTAAGTACTAATTCATAATTTCATATCCGGTCACATGGGCGGCAAGCCACTCCCATCCGGTCACATGGGCAGCAAGCCACTCCCATCCGGTCACATGGGTGGCAAGCCACTCCCACAAAGGAGGCCACACCCACAGAGTAGGTTCCAACAATTTTTGAAACCCACCACTGCTATAAGACATCACCTATAAAGATGGCTTGGGTCTAACTTTACAGGATTTTTTTTTTCTCTGTGCTCTCGGTCATTTTATCTCCTGATGCTCCTGCTGGGTTGATTTCCCTGATGATACTCCCCTTTCCCTCTCTTATTCACTGTCATTACTTTTAAAGCCCTACATGGCTTAGGACCTGGCTACCTGAGAGACTGCCTCCTGCCACATACCTCCCAATGACCAATAAGATCTCACAGGTTGGGCCTTCTCCGGGTGCCGTCAACCGGACAATGCCGGCTGGCGGCCCCTTGAGGGAGGACCTTCTCTGTAGCTGCTCCGGCCCTGTGTAACGATCTACCCATAGAGATCCGGACCCTTCCCACTCTCTCGGCCTTCTGAAAAGCCACGAAAACCTGGCTGTTCCGGCAGGCCTGGGGCTGTTGAATAAAGTCCACCCCCACTTAAACGGAATGTTTGGTGTGTTGTTTTTTAAATTGTATCTCTTCTTTATTTTTAATTTTAACGTTTATTTTTGTTTCTGTAAGCCGCCCAGAGTCCTATGGGATTGGGCGGTATATAAACTTATTAAATTGCTAAATTGCTAAATATATTTATTCATATCAAACCACAATCCTCCCTGACTCCACTTGGGACACCGGTGGCGCAATTCTCTGACAGACTTCCTGGACATTGGTGATGATATAAAAGAGAACTTGTCATACCTGGGGCACCATGTTCTTGAAGGATTCCATAATCTTAGAGCTTTTGGCCTCTTGGTAGTAGGAGAAGCAGCCGGTGATGATAACGACAGCAGCCAAGACAATACCCAGGTACAGCTGTCCAAGCGCAGAAGCAGGAAAGGTTGGGTCATCAGAAGGTCCTTGAGATGACCCTTCTCCATTCCTCCCACAAGGACACCTTCCAATCAAGCCATCCCACCCAAACTCACGTTGTCTCTTGAGGGGTCATCTTCCGTGGCTGCCAGGATGCCGTAGGTGAGAAAGCAGAGTATGGCACCGATCCACAAGAGGATGGAGAAACCTCCGAAGAGCTGGCGACAAAACTTGACCCATTCCGGAGTGGTTGGGGGTGGGGTGAGAGCATTGGGGCCATCGCGGGCCAGGAACTCTTGGGCTTTGCTGTGGGTCAAACCCTGGTGGTCAGAGAGAAAGAGAAAGGAGGGGTGAAACCACGGGCTGTGAGAGAAGCATCTGTGCATCCCTTCACCCTTCCGATGATTCTTTTTTCCCTGCGGAGCAAAATTCCAAATTATAAGGGATAACCATTTGTCTGAAATTATATAGGGCAGTGTTTCTCAACCTTGGCGACTTTAAGTCCTGTGGACTTCAACTCCCAGAATTCACGCTGGCTGGGGGATTCTGGGAGTTGAAGTCCAATGGACTTAAAGTCGCCAAGGTTGAGAAACACTGATATAGGGTGTGCTGAATGAGCAAGAGGTTGCAGTAGAAGACCTCCAGGGTCCCTGATTGAAACTTTTTTCAATCAACTTTTGGAAAAAGAATGTTATTATGGCTACACATCACCCAACTCTGTATAACCCCCCCCTCCCATTCTCCCACAGTAGAAAGTGTGGCAGGCCTGAAATCCAAAATTACACAGGTGCCCCAAAAGTTCTCTATCTGCTGGTCAGCTGATTTCCTTCACCAGCAAGGTCATGGTGCTCTGGAGCCTCCAGGTAGATGTTCAACCTATCTCCAGTCCTTGAGGAAAAGAAGAAAAATCCACCAGCCCTGAGTGGAAAGTCCTCACCTGCACACAATCTGTGTTGTATTTCCGGCAGACTTCCTCAATGGACATTTTGTGCTCCGTCTGAAACACATAGCGAAAAGGAGACACTTAGGAGGACCTTCTTCTATCTCCCTCCATCTTCATCATCTCCACCCAACCACCCAACGGCCATCATTGGATCAAGGTAGGTCATCACTCCCCGTTTCTTGTAGCTCCACTCAACCACCTAATCACCTCTGATGGATCAAGGTAGGTGATCACTCCCCATTTCTTGTAACTCCACTCAACCACCCAATCTCCTCTGATGGATCAAGGTAGGCCATCACTCCACATTTCTTGTAACTTCACTCAACCCCCCCCAATCACCTCTGATGGATCAAGGTAGGTCATCATTCCCCGTTTCTTGTAGCTCGACTCAACCACCCAATCACCTCTGATGGATCAAGATAGGTCATCACTCACCATTTCTTGTAGTTCCACTCAACCACCCAATCACCTCTGATGGATCATGATAGGTCATCACTCACTGTTTCTTTTAGCTCCACTCAACCACCCAATCACCTCTGATGGATCAAGGTAGGTCATCACTCCCCGTTTCTTGTAGTTCCACTCAACCCCCCAATCACCTCTGATGGATCAAGATAGGTCATCACTCCCCATTTCTTGTAGTTCCACTCAACCACCCAATCACCTCTGATGGATCATGATAGGTCATCACTCACTGTTTCTTTTAGCTCCACTCAACCCCCCAATCACCTCTGATGGATCAAGGTAGGTCATCACTCCCCATTTCTTGTAGTTCCACTCAACCACCCAATCATCTCTGATGGATCAAGGTAGGTCATCACTCACCGTTTCTTTTAGCTCCACTCAACCACCCAATCTCCTCTGATGGATCAAGGTAGGTCATCACTCACTGTTTTTTGTAGCTCCACTCAACCACCCAATCTCCTCTGGTGGATCAAGGTAGGTGATCACTCCCCGTTTCTTCTAGCTCCACTCAACCACCCAATCACCTCTGATGGATCAAGGTAGGTCATCACTCACCATCGCCACTTCCTTCTTGAGATCATCCAGATCCCGAACCTTCTGCTGAGCTTTGCTCTTCTTGGGTGAAGAATTGTCGTCATGTTTGTCTTGGGTGGTGGCCACACGATAACTGTCTGAGCGCCCGTACTGGGTGGAGAAGACCGGCAGAGACATAAGAAAAGCCTCGGAAAAAATTGCAACCTTTACCCAAATTGATTTTGCACCATGCCATATATAAGTGGTCCTCAACTTACAATCACGCCCAACATTTCTGTTGCTAAGTGAAACATTTGTGAAGTGTGTTTCGCCCCTATTTTGTTACCTTTCTCGTCGCGGTTGTTAAGTGAATCATCGCCACTGATAAAGTTGGTAACACACAGTTGCTGAGTGAATCTGGCATCGCATTGATTTTGCTTGTCAAAAGGTCGCAAAAGGGGATCCCATGAGCTTGGGACCCAGCAATGGTCATAAGTATGAGACGGTTGCCAAGGGTCTGGATTTTGATCACATGATCAGGGGGAGGCTACAAAGGTCGCCAGTGTGGGGAAAAACGGCCGTAAGTCACTTTCTTCCATGCTGTTGTAAGTTTGAATGGTCACTATATGAATTGTTGTAAGTCGAGGACTACCTGTACACCTGTTCTGAAATTAAGCCATTCTGAACAGGAAACAGAGAAAATGCAGGGTGGGTCAGTAAATGGGGAGGGGGGGTAATTTCCTGGGTGGATAATTTCCCAACAATTTGGATATGAAAGTATCTAATGGTTTGGAAACCTTGATAGATTTTAATTGACATCAATATGATTTAATTGACTATTTCTAATTTGCAGGTAGTTCTCGACTTATGACCATTCATTTAGTGACTGTTCAGATTTGCAATAGTGCCGAAAAAGTGACTTACCAGTCCTCAAATTTACGACCATCGCAACAACCCCCATGGTTCTATGATCAAAATTTGGGTACATTTACGATTCCAGGATCGAAAGATTGTTTTTGCAACCTTCCCAGCCGTCTTCCAACAAGGAAGATCCATGGATGAAGACAGATTCACTTAATGACCACCTTTCATCTAACAACTGCAATGATTCACTTAACAACCGTGGCAAAACAATTGTAAAATCAGGCATGACTCACTTAAGGAATTATCTTGCTCAGCAACGGAAATTTTGGTTCCCCGCCGTGGTTGAGGATGGCCTGTGTATATGCTGGGTGCCTTTAGCTAAGGTATTCAGGTAAATGGCTTATAGCAGGAGTAAGTACCCCAAATTGTAGTCATTAAACACAGCTGGGAGACTAATTTTCAATTCATACAACACTCCAGGATAGGTTGTGATATTGTAGGAAAACACGGTCATTTTATCAGGTTGTGAATTCCTCGCTATCATATTGTTTACCTGTCTTATTTTTTTTTATGCAGAACCTGTTTCATGGACACAGATATTGTGTTTCATTAACCCCCCATTAAGGGTTCAACCTGTTGTGTGAATCTTCCGTAGGCAGTTTCAGTCCAATGATAGCTGTCTTAGCATCCTAACCTTGCCCTGTTCATCTCTTGATTCCTTCGAAGATTTGACCGATTCAAACTTTCAGAATTTTTGGCAAGCATTGCCACGTCTTTACAAAATGAACCTTAAATGGTTAAACAGTGCTTAAGGATTGCTCAGATCGAGAGAGGTTCAATCAATCAGTCCATGGATCTATTCTTAACCCTAACTAACAGGTTATGAAATCTCCTTGTTCAGACACACAGGGTGAAAAAAGCGAATGTTCCTTGCCTTGCTTGTGAAAATCTCTAGATTTGGCTGACCGCAATAGGAGCAGAGTTACATTTACCCAGTGAGGCCATCTTTAGACTTAAAAAGGCATTATCTTGAAATATTATTATGTTCTAATTTTTTTTTCATTTGAACTGGAAAAAATTCAAATGGATCTTACAGGGTAGTCTTAAGTAAGGCAATTCCTCTCCGTTACATTCCTTCGCCTACGTTTAGCCTACCTTACAAGGCTCCGCAGTTGAAATTACAGAGGGAAAATGTTCTGCTTTTTAGAAACTGGTCTTTTTGAGGACTTTTCGTTGATAAGTGAATTTCAGAGGTGGCATCCTTTGTCACTGATACCCCTCTGGAACAGGTGAGGAATAGGACTAGCATGGTATTTCTCTACCATGTAACTTTTAAGATATGTGGACTTCAACTCCCAGAATTCCCCAGCCAGAAACTTTAAGATGTGTGGACTTCGACTCCCAGAATTCCCCCAGCCAGCAATTTTAAGACATGTGGGTTTCAACTGAATGCTGGCTAGGGAATTCTGGGAGTTGAAGTCCACACATCTTAAAGTTGCCAAGGTTGAGAAATAATGGATGGAACAAGAAAATATCAATTCAACTGCATCCTTAGCACCTTCTTAACACAGCTTGCTCCACCCCAGCTGTTGTTGCAGGAAATAAATGGAAGAAAATGTTAGGCATTGCTTTCTGGAGGAATTAAAGGATTTAAGTCAGTGAAACAACCAACCAATAAATAATAAAGTCCATTTTTCTTTCCCCGGTGAGAAATTAAAAATTAAAAGGGCTTAAAAGTCCATATTCTGGGGATCGTTGCTGTTTGATCCTGACTTATGACCGTTTTTCACACTTACGACTGCTGCAACATCCCCCACCCCCGGTCTAAATTCAGATGTTTGGCAACTGACACATTTACGGCTGTTGCTATGATCCCATTTTGCAACCTTCCGACAAGCAAATTCAATGGGAGAGCCATATTCACTTAACAACGGTTGTTACTGACAACCACGGTAGTGATTCACTTAAGAACTGTGGCAAGGAAGGTCATAAGAGGGGGCAAAATTCACTGAGTAAACGTTTCACTTAGCAAACCGGAAATTTTGGCCTCAACCGTGCTCGTGAGGACCACCTGGATTTTTGATTATTTGCAATGTTTACATGACTGCGACAGGAGGAGGAGGGGTGGGGAAATTAGCCCTTTATCTGACAGCTCTCTGAAATTTAATAATTTGTAAGTCATTTCACCGATCGTTTTTTGGATTAGATTCACCCAGGGCTCAATCAGCGAACAAAGGAAAATAATTATATCCCAGGGGGTGGGGTGGGGGGAAACGGGTGAGCTACCTATCATCTGAAGCGAGCACCCTTCTGAAGCCGAGCCTGGCTGTCATCCAAGAAAGAAAAAAAAGATAAGATGGCATCAATAAACATGCGAGGAATATCCAAGGAGAAATTGAATGACCTTGCCATGTCCTTTCCCAACAGCCATCTTAAGCAGTATGTCCGGTCTATTGAAAAGAAGGACTAGGGGAGACATGATAGCAGTCTTCCAATATTTGAGGGGCTACCCCAAAGAAGAGGGGGAGGTCAACCTATTCTCTCCAAAGCACCCGTAGGCAGGACAAGAAACAACGGATGGAAACTAATCAAGGAGAGAAGCAACGTGGAACTAAGGAGGAATTTCCTAACCGCAAGGACAATTAACCAGTGGAACAACTTGCCTCCAGAACATTGTGAATGCTCCATCACTGGAGGCTTTCAAGAAGAGATTGGACAGCCATTTTTGTGTAAAATGGTCTAGGATTTCCTGCCTAAGCAGGGGGTTGGACTAGAAGACCTCCAAGGTCCCTTTCCCTTAACTCAGTTATTCTCTTATTCTCTCAAGCAGGCCTTACTGGGGGGTGGGGGTGTCATTGGATGGACAAGCAGCAAAGGGAAAATGAAAACCCAAACCGCTTCCCTGCTTCTTAGCTTCATCTCTGCCATGAGATAAATCCCTGTCAATTAAAACCTGACTCTGGACATTCAAGCATCCTAATTTAACTCTCTCTTTAACCAGCAGAGTTACCCTTTTTTTAATGAACGTACACAGAATAGACGCTGCTCGCTTGGATGGTCACGTTTCCCCCCCACCCTGATAACCACCATTAAGAAGTGGATATCAAAAGCTAGGACGTTGTCACATGGCAGGGACCGTGAGTGGCCCAATCAACGCAGCCGCCGTGCAGAATGATCACTGTGAAAAGGGATGAAAGTCTCACATGCATCGTTAACAGCTCTCTTCATGTTTTGGTTTTTCCCCCCCCTTCTTCCGTCCCATTACTAGGGGACAAAGTTTGGGCCCGAGAATTCAACCCCATTCTTAGTTTGTGATGGGGAGGGGCGTCTTAACAGCATTATGGGCCCCTGTCAAAGCCCCGTGTACTGGGGGCCCCCTACGACGACAGCTATTCACAGGAACACAAATGTAAACAGTGGATAAAACTAAACATGGGTTTATTTTATTGGCCCTTCCAACAAAACCGGTGTTGGTATGGGGCCCCTTAGCTTGTGGGGCCCATGGGCAAGTGCCCATCAGACCCTTTGTGTTAAGACAGCCCTGCCTGCAAACCTGGAGGGGGGGGCGCTGGAGGGAGGTGTCCCATTCTGTGGCCCTTCCCAAGGCAGAGACATTATCTCAACCTTGGCACACCTGTGTAGGTGTGTTGTTTGTGTTCGATGCAGATAAATAAGAGCCCCCATCTTTTTTTCCCCTGCAAAGACATCTCCCCCCGCCCCCTCCCCCATTGTTGGAGGAAGAAGAAGATATAAAATCTATAGCGAATGCGGAAGCGGGGGTGGATTTACTGCAGTGCAGAAGAGAGGCAAAAAGGCATCCGGAAGGGAGCCATTTTTCCTTGGAGGCAATCGGAAAAAAAGGGGATGTGCCAAAGGCTCCGTTTTTAGCCAGAGCCGGTGCAGAGGGTGGGGGTGGGGGGGAGAGAAAGGTTGTCGAGAGCAGGCTGTTTAGCTGAAGGGTCTGGGGAGGGGTGTCCTGCACTTCACCCGGTGCTTTGGGAGAGGGGGGCCTTCGTTCTCAGCCGGGGCTGGCTGCTACCCCAAGATTCTGCGGTGCTGCATCGGTAAGTTCCCTGGCATGGTGCCACAGCTGCAGCAATTCCTGGACAACTGCAGCGGCCATGCCAAGGGGAAGAGGAGGGGCAGGAAGGCACCCCCCTTTTCCTTCAAAGGCCTGCCGACCTTTGGGGAAGCCATTGGAGGTCACCGTGACCCAGGGAAGAGGATACGGGGAAAGTGAACTGGGAAAAACCAGAAATTCCCTCCTTTCTTCACACCTTCCAAAAGACACCTTCCTCCTCTCCCCCTCCCCCCCAAAAAAAGACAAGAAAGCCAAATCCATAACCAGAACCTGAATTTCTCAGGAGCCAAGACAACAAGGAAAGAAGGCCCATTGGATGGGGGTGGTGGTGGAAGGGAGGGGGCGTCCTGCTTGCTCCCACCCAAAGGGAATCCCCTTCCCTCGGCCCATGATGTCAATGGTCTATTTTTCTCCTCTACCTTCCCCATCCTCAAACAACACCCCCCCACCACAAACCCATTTCTGCTGCAGAGGATTCTCTCTCCACAGCTGCAGACTCCAAATATAGAAAACAGAAATGGGGAAGGGGAGGGGGAGGGAGAAAGAGAGAGAGGAAAGGGGGAAGGGGTGGCATGCAGGAAGCTGGGAAGCCATTCATCTCCTGCCCTTCATTTCTTCCTTGGAGGGGGGGGGTATTAATCAGGGGAGGGGGAAGAAGACTCCAGCCACCTTAGAGTGACCTATGCATTTCCTTTCCTCACTTCCATCCTCCCCCCCCCCTCCCCAACACCGCCACCATCTTTTTCTCTCTCCTTCCTACAAGGTTACAGCCACCGCTGTGTCCCTTCCTCCTCCGGATCAGACTGAAGGCAGATCAGCTGCTTTTCTGGACCCCGGCCATCTGTCTCTCTCTCTCTCTCCCCCCTCCTCACCCCCTCCCCAAGCTACCCACACATATCTAGGGCAGGCAACCCCCTCCCCACCCTCTTCCCGTCCCTGTCCTTGCATATTTTTTTTGTTCTAGTGCCCGTTGATTTGCCCCTGTCTTCTATTTCGGTCTGCGGGGAGGGGGGGGGTCCCTTTTTCCCACCGATGTTCCCCACCTGCCCTCTGGGAAGAAGAACAACGGGGAGGGGAGGAGGGGGTGGGGAAATGGGAGGGGGTCGCGTGGTGCCCTGCCGGCTGTGGGGATCCCAGGGTTATTTGGGGGGAGGGGAGGAGGGGGGAACAGCCGCCTTAGGCTGCGGCAGCCTCCGTGGAGGCGCCCCCTCCCCGCAGGACTGGCGTCCCTTTCTGAATACCAATGAAGGAGGAAGAGCGCCCCCTCCTCTGTCTTAATCCACTTCCCTTAAACCATTTCTCTCCCCATCTTTTTTTCCTTTTTAAGGAACCCCCCCCCGTCTCTGTTCCTTCGTCTTCTCCATCTCCCTTCCACACCTTCCTCATTTTCTCCCTTTGCGAGACAGTGACTCATCTTTCTCCTTCGTTTGTTCAGCCTTTGCTGACACCTTTTGTCACTTTTGGGGGGAAGAACCGGGACTAACCAGAGCGCCCCGCTACCTCCCTGCTGGGTTTTCAGCACCCATGCCTCTCCCTGCCCTGATTCCTAGGCAGCCCCCTTCTCCGACCCCCCAAATTTTTAAAAAAGGGTCTCATAAAGGAGAACGCGGGTCCTTGAGACCTTATCTGGGTCCATCCCTGTCACCCCAATAATGCACAATCGTGTGTTCTGGCACACACACACGCTCCCCCCACAGACGGATCTTAGGCAGCACATCATCTTCCCGAGGGGCAGGGGACGGAGAGGGAAAGGGGGGGGGGGAGATATGAGAGGCCGGCTTAAAATAATTTCCAAACTGCCCGAAAGGGGGCCAAGACGCCCCCCATCCCCAGTCTGAAGCCAACGGGGAAGTCGAGGCCAATGGAAATGGCCTGTAATGCGTCATTCGCCCTCCTGCATTGTGGGTCAGGAGAGAGAGAGAGAGCAGAAGTGGGGAAATGGGGTCGGGGGTCCTTGTGGGGTCGGGGGTGTCTCAGTAATGAAGGAAAACCAAAGCCCACCGTTCTCCATCAGGTGACTTCTGCACCCCTTGGATGACAAGCCCCCATCGTCCCCAACCAGCAGCAGCCGGCTCAGGATGATGGGATGTCGTCTCCTAACCTGTCCGGAGGGTGCAGCAGGGGGGAAGGCTGACTCCCCGCTTCCCCCGCCTCCCAATACACAAGACACCTGTCGATCCAGAACGACGCGCGTTTCCCAGTGCAGACTCAGCAAGGTTATTCAGACGGACGCTCTGCGGACCGGTCCTATGGAGACGGACCGTCTAAAAAGGGACGTCCGGGCCCCGGGTTGGCCTCTCTGGGCAGGGGCCAAAGCCAGCTCACCCCCAACAGAGAAACAAAGGGCATCTCTGGGGGGGGGGGAAGCAACCCACCGGCAAAGCGGGGGAGAGGGCTAGAAAAAGCCGAGCGGGCGGGCCCCCTCTGCCTCTGGGGGTCTCGTCTGCAGGATCCAGATGCGGCTCATGGAAGGAGGGTGGGGGACGGGACGAGGGACTGCGACTTACCCCCATCTTGGCGGCTTTGGCGTCTCAACCTGGGTGAGCCAGGCTCCCTCGGGGAAAGCAACGCCCGGCAGGCAAGCGGATGGCCGGATGGATGGAAGAGGGAAGAGCCGGGAGCCAGAGAGCGAGAGACAGACAAGGGGGAGAGGAGGGAGCTGCCGGCGCCCCCAGCCAGGGATGCTGTGCCCACGGCTGCCAGGCACGGAAGGACGGGACGCAGCGGACTCCTGGCGCTGCTGTCTGAACCAGGGCAGGCTGGCTAGCCAATCAGCGGGCGCTCCCCCCCTCCCCGGCCCACCGCTAAGCCCCGCCCCTTTTACTGCAGAATTCACCTTGCCCAAGGTGGAGGGGGGGAGGAGGGAAGGAGCCGGGGATCCCCCAGCTTGACTGAGGCAGCCTGGCTAAGCCCCCCTCCCCCTCCCCTCCTCTGCCCCCAATGCCAAACATAGAAGATGGTGCAGATGGTGAATGCATCATTATAATATAACAACGGTCTATGGTCCTAGCCTCCGGGATGCCCTTCAGACCAGTGCCCCCACCCCACGCCCACCCCTTCTGGATGCACCCCTGCAGGCAGACCACCTCAAGACCGAAAGGATCTTCCTTTCTCATCCCTACGGAAAATACACCCGCAAACTCACTCCCCATGTTCTCTGCACCAGGCCCTGATCCACAGAGTGGGGTTTAAATGCACAACCCCAAAGCCACACTGGCCCCAGTCTGCAGTAGATTCTTCACAGCGCAAAGCAAGGACATTCTTAAAACAACATATTGGCTGCATTCACACAACACTTGCTGTATTTAATCAAGTCCATTTCGGATCTCAGGGAGTCAACTGGGGTGGTGGTGGTGCTGTTTCAACCTTAGTTTGGGTTGTGGTCCAATGTGTGATGAGGTCAGTGTGATTCAGGATGCTACCCTAGGCAGAGACTGGGTTAATTCAGGCTGAAGGTGTTGTGGGAATGCAGCTGTTAACCCAGGCATAATGTAGCTACAGACAACCACCAAATATAAACCAGCGCAATGGAAGGATAATAGGGTTTGCCAATCAAAGAACTCTTCTTCAAAGCTTCGTTTCTGAGCTTTGCACTTTAAAAAAACTCATGGAACAAATGAGAAACAATTCTCCATTAAAGAACATCTGCTACTCATATTACACTCCGATACAGTCTTTCTCAAGAGCGCTCAAATGTATTTCCAGCTTTGTTGGAGAACAAAAACATGATAACTAGAGAGGCAAGATTCAGCCAGAAGCTAACCCTAACCAGAAGCAAGAAAAAGAGAGAGTAAAATATATGAAAATTGGTGGTCCCAAATCTCAGCTTCAGATGGCTACTTTCACAAGGTGCTTCTCAACTTCATCAGCTTTAAGATGTGTGGACTTCTGGCTGGGGAATTCTGGGAGTTGAAGTCCACAAGTTTCAAAGTAGCCAGGTTTGAAAATGATTGCACTAATAACTTAAGAATAACTTATGCACAATTTTGGAAATCCACTACCATACCGTCGGAAGATGCTATAATTAAAAAGATCTATGAATGTGCAGAAATGGACAGAATGACGGGTTGGCTGAGGGACAAAGGAGAAACGGAACATTATCTTAGCTGGAACTTATGGTATATGTGGGCGACAAGGAGAACAGCAGGGACTTAAAATGGGGAAAGTTAACATGGGTATTGTAATAGATCCCTGAACTTTGCAATGAGAAGATGTGGCTTAGAGACCTAACAATGAAGAAGGAAAGAAAAAGTTGGGCTGTGAATGACTGTCAGCGGGGGGGGGAGGGGGGGGGGTGTATGTTTAAAACTGTATTTGTATCTGTATGTTTTACGCTTTTAAAAAAAATGTATAACTAATGAATGCCGATACAAAAGGCTGTATATTTACTTTATATTGTTATGTATGATTTGTCTTTCTTATGTTGTTGTATTTTTCTTTCTGTTTTTTAAAGGTAATAATGTTTAATAAAAATTATATTTAAAAAAAAATAAAAATGATTGCACTAGTTTGTTCCTATAAATAAATAAAAGGGGGTGGGAATCTAATAACTTATGGGGTACCAACAAGAAGTTATGCCACTGTTGACCTCCACAAATGCAGATATGACTAAATGCTGGCTGAGGTTCATACAAACACCTACGGTGATTATTAAATGTACCAATTATCTGATTTGTCCAGGAATTCATAAACTAGCCAAATCGTCTCTGTTCATGCAATATACAGGACACAAGCTAACTTAATTTCCAAATATTTTGTTGCAACTGCTAGAGTTCAGAAGAATCGTACAGTGTAAAAACAGGGATGACCTACCTTGGCCAGTTCAAGAGCTGTAGACTTCAACTCCCAGAATTCCCCAGCCAGCATGGCTGGCTAGGGAATTGTGGGAGCTAAAGTCCATAAATCTTAAACTTCAAAATCTGCGGACTTCAACTCCCAGCATTCCCCAACCAGCCACAAGCTAACAATTTCCAAATATTTGGTTGCTACTGCAAGAGTTCAGAAGAATCTTATAGTGTAAAAACAGAGATGTCATACCTTGGCCAGTTCAAGGGCTGTGGACTTCAACTCCCAGAATTCCCCAGCCAGCCATGCTTGCTGGGGAATTCTGGGAGCTGAAGTCCACAAGTCTTAAACTTCAAAACTTCAAATCTGGGAGCTGAGGTCCACAAGTCATGCTGGCAGGGAAATTGTGGGAGCTGAAGTCTCCCACAAGTCTTAAATTTGCCAAAGTTGGACACTCCCAGGTTTAAAATGTGTAAAATGTGAAGTTGCCATTTCATATTTGTCCTTTGGCCTTTATGAATTTTGCTATTGAGCAAAGCGGCAGAACAGGATTTTAGAACCAATCAATTCAGGAAAAAAGTATATTTACGAGAAACGGACAGATACGGAGACATCTGTCTTTGCAAAGGGATGTTTGGCTGTATTTGCACCTTTTAAAGTGTTCTTTGGCCCAGCCACACAGGAAGGGACCAAAGAGGGACTAAAGAAATGTAAGTGGGGAGTTTTCAGCTTGATGTATTTAAGAGACTATCGCCTTCTCCTCCACCCACCCCCCCACCTCCAATCTGCAGAATTCGTTGTGAATTTTTGAAGAGTTGCACTACAAAGCAATTGATTGGTGCAGGTACAGGTACATATGTGCTGGTCGTTCCCGACTCTAGGGGGCGCTGCTCATCTCCGTTTCAAAGCCGAAGAGCCAGCGTTGCCCGAAGACGTCCCCGTGGTCATGTGGCCGGCATGACTCAACCGCCGAAGGCGCACGGAACGCTGTTCCCTTCCCACCAAAGGTGGTTCCTATTTTTCTTGCATTTTTTACATGCTTTCAAACTGCTAGGTTGGCAGAAGCTGGGACAAGTAATGGGAGCTCACTCTGTTATGTGGCGCTCGGGATTCGAACTGCCGAACTGCCGACCTTTCTGATCGACAATCTCAGCCACTGAGCCACCACATCCCTGGCTCGTGTCACAGGTAGTCCTCAACTTACAACAGTTCGTTTAACGACTGTTTGAAGTTTCGATAACAGTGAAAAAAGTGAGCTATGGCTGTTTTTCATATAACTATTTTTATCATCATTGCAGCATCCCCATGGTCACATGATCTGAATCCAGATGCTTGGCAACTGACTCATATTTATGACGGTTGCAGTGTCCCGGGGTCATGGGATCCCCTTCTGTGACCTCTGATAAGCAAAGTCAATGAGGAGGCCAGATCCACTTAAAAACTGTTTTATCAGCTGCAGTGATTCACTTAACAACTGTAGCACAAAAGGTTGTAAAACGGGGCCAAACTTGCTTAACAGCCGTCTTGCTTGGCAATGGAAATTTTGGACTCAATTGTGGTCATAAGTCGAGGATTACCTGTACCTCCAACCCAAAGAATCATCCTGTTTTCCATCTCTAAGTCCCATTCCCCATCTCCCCATCCCTACCCCAGTCTCCGAGATGAAGGCTACTGCCAGAATTCGGAGCGTTTAGGCCTTAGTACCAATTTTTAGCCTCCTTCATCCTTCTTCCGATCTCCATGGCAACTAGATGGGGGGAGGCCATGTGACTCAGAGTCACTGTGGCAACCAGAAAGAAGGGGTTTCCACAGCAGCAAGGGGGAAAGGAAGGGAATATGGGCTTTAAGAAGGATTTGTCCTACTTCTCAAATGCTTGTAAGTCCAGCCCAACCGAGATGCAAAATGCTCCTTGAGCAAAGTCGTAGTAGGAGAACATCTCTTTCCCCCATCAATACTACAAGAGCTATTAATTGATTGAGAGACTAAGATTCACCCAGGGACAAAAGGAGAAATTCGCCACATTTTTCACCAGTTCCTTCCAAAGCTGGCCTCCTCCACATCACTGGGCCTACATCTCCTATTATCTCATACAAGGGAAACTATAAGTTCCAGGAGGCATACTAGGTGCCTCTGTGGAAAAGCTTACAGTCATGGTTTTGGAGAAGAGGTGTCTGCTGGTGAAACCTAAACTTAGCCCAAGAGGAAAGTAAAGGGAGGGAAGGCCAGACTTGATCAGGCTTTGCTATTCTTATAGCCGATATGAGAGCTGTGATGGCACAGTGGTTAGATGCAGTACTGCAGGCTAACTCTGCCGACTGCCATCAGTTCGAATACCAGGCTCAGGATTGACTCAGTCTTCCATCCTTCTGAGGTCGGTCAAATGAGGACACCCAGATTGTTGGAGGCAAGATGCTCACTCTGTAAACCGCTTAGAGGGGGCTGTAAAACACTATGAAGCGGTATATAAGTCTAATTGCTATTGCTAGATCATTAAGAGTTCTAATTTTTTTAAAAATCATGATTGTTTCCTGACCTGGCCTATGTTTAAGGGCTGACAGCATCTGCCTTCCCCACGGTCAATATCACTGACCTGTTTATTCAGTAACACAACCAAATTACTTCCAAGAAGCAAAGATCGTTGCGTCAGTGAAGAGAGGGAATAATGTAACACTGACCAAGTCGTTCACGAAAAGAAAGACTAGGAGGGACATGATAGCAATGTTCCAGTATTGGAGGGGCTGCCACAAAGAAGGGGGGGTGATCAACTGATTCTCCAACGCACCTGAAATCAGGACAAGAAGCAACGGATGGAAAGTAATCAAGGAGATTATCACCAACAAGATTGGCTAAAATGTACCCAAACATGAAGCCGTCCTGCTGGAAGTGTAAAAAAAGTACAAGGGACTTATTATCACATATGGTGGACCTGCCCGGAAACACAAAAATATTGGACAAAAATTTGGAAATGGGTGCAAGAAATTACAGGAGAACAGATAAAATACAAACCCGAAATCTTTCCACTGGGAATAATCAAAGGGAAATATACAAAGAAAATTAAGTACATATTAACACATCTGCTAACTACAGTTAGAATAGCATTTGCCCAATGCTGGAAACAAAATAATACCCCTTCGGACAAATTAGTAATAAAAAACAACTTTGGCATGTGCAGAGATGGACAAATTATCACTGAAATTAAAAGACAAAGAAGAGTCGGAATATTATGAAATTCGGAACAATTGGTACAAATGGCTACAAAACAAGAACAAAAATAATTAAGCCAAAAACTATATATAAATATATATATAGAACTGTGTATAAAGGTGTGTAAATATAGAAGCGAAATATTATATACATGTACAGGTATGATGACATAACAATGTTGATGTAATGACTGTAAGGTGTTGTAGAAGGGAAAAAATAATAATAAAAATCTGCAAAAAAAAAGAAGAAGAAGAAAGTAATCAAGGAGAGAAGCAACTTAGAACTAAGGAGAAATTTCCTGACAGTGAGAACAATTAACCAGTGGAACTACTTGCCTCCAGAAGTTGTAAATGCTCCAACACTGGAAGTTTTAAAGAAGACTTTGGACAAGAGATTGATGAAAAATGGACACCTCTAATTTTTTATCCTGGGTTACATGTCGCTTGGAACCTTGACACAAATGGTCTGAAATGGTATATAGGGTTTCTTGCCTGAGCAGGGGGTTAGACTACAACAGTGGTGGGTTTCAAAAAAAATTCGAACCTACTCTGTGGGTGTGGCCTCCTTTGTGGGAGTGGCTTGCTGGCCATGTGACCTGGTGGGAGTGGCTTGCTGGCCATGTGTTCTCTCTCTCTCTCTCTCTCTCTCTTTCCTTCCTTCCTTTGGCTCTCTGTCCCTTTTTCCTTTTTTTCTTTCATCTCTCTCTCACTTTTTCTTTCTTTTTTTCTTTCTTTCTCTTTCTCTCTCTATGTGAGTGTGTATGTGTGTGTGTGTGTGTCAGTGGTGGGTTTCAAAAATTTTTGGAACCTTTTCTGTAGATGTGGCCTGCTTTCCGGGTCCACTGGTGGAACCTCTTCTAACCAGTTCGGTAGATTTGACGAACCGGTTCTACCAAACTGGTGAGAACTGGCAGGAACCCACCTCTGGACTACAAGACCTCCAAGGCCCCTTCCAGCTCTATTCTGATGAATTAATAGTGCCAGGTTCTGGGCGTTCCTATATATGCCGGATAATCCTTTTTGTTTCTGCTCCTCGGAAGAAGAAGAAAAGATCAAGTCATTCATAGACTCCCTGCCTACATTACCATGGCCAAGAGAATCATTTTGCAATCCGGTTTCATTGACATTAGGCTCCTTCGCTTCTACCGGCAAATCCCTTCCTCGGCGCTGACTAATTTCTAGGCTCCCTTTCATCTGTTATTTATTCATTAGAGAAAAGTGCATAGGGCATAATTCAGGGGGAGGGTGATCTGGGAGGCTCATTTCCCCTTTTGTTCCTCCCAATCCCAGTTCCTGCCAACCATTTCCCAGCACAGGGTTCTCCGGGGGACGAAAGCGCCCGCAAACCCTTCCTGCAGGCTGCTTCGCCACTGATTGCAGGCCGTGGTGCTGAAGGGACAGCTCTCGGCTTTCATCTATTCCGGCTTGGAGGCGAAGGGGGAGTTTTTTAACGGGGCGGGTCGCCTCGTTCCGTGCGGCGACGGGAGGTTATCGGTTTCTCTAGCCGACCCATCTTCTGCAACCACCTGTTCTTCATATCGAGAGGAAGCTTCGCTTAGCCGGCTTTGGGCTTTGAGCAGCTGTCATCCGTAGATGTGATTTCTCCTGGGAATTAAAATGTGAAGAAGCAGCGGGGAGACGAGGCTAAGGAGGATAGCCGGGTCCCTATCAAATTTGAAATAGTGCATTTTGTGTAATAATAATAATAATAAAAACCTGTTCGGAAGCAAGCATGCATAAAAAGGCCTTGAAGCAGTGTTTCTCAACCTTGGCAACTTGAAGACGTCTGGACTTCAACTCCCAGAATTCTGGGAGTTGAAGTCCAGACGTCTTCAAGTTGCCAAGGTTGAGAAACACTGCCTTAAAGCATTTTTTTTCATCCTCAGCAAGTTTAAGATGGGTGGACTTCAACTCCCAGAATTCCCCAGCCAGTAAAGCCAGCAAAATGTTTGTCCATAAGCAACTGGAAAATCATTGTACACAATTTAGGAGAAGGAGGAGGAGGAGGAGGAGGAGGAGGAGGAGGAGGAGGAGGAGGAGGAGGAGGAGGAGGAGGAGGAGGAGGAGGAGGAGGAGGAGGAGGAAGAATAATCAGAATTGAGCTGGAAGGGATCTTAGAGGGCTTGTAGTCCACCCCCTGCTCAAGCAGGAGATACCATTTCAGACAAGTGACTGTCCAGTCTCTTCTTAAAAACCTCCAGTGATGAAGCATCCAGAACTTCTGGTGGCAAGCTGTTCCACTGGTTAATTGTCCTCACTGTTAGGAAGTTTCTCCTTCATTCCAGGTTGCTTCTCTCCTGGATTAAGTTCCATCCATTGTTTCTTGTCCTGCCCTCCGGTGCTTTGGAAAATAAAATGACTCCCTCTTCTTTGTGGTAGCCTCTCAAATACTCGAATGCTGCTACCGTGTCACCCCTGGTCCTTCTTTTCTCTAGATTGGCCCACAAAACACAGGAGGAGGAGGAGGAGGAGGAGGAGGAGGAGGAGGAGGAGGAGGAGGAGGAGGGAGGAGAGGAGAAAG